>NC_092268.1:3543912-3811412 GCF_036320965.1 Panulirus ornatus | reverse complement strand
GTCAGTCTGTGTTACCAGTCTATCTGTCTGTGTCACCAGTCTATCTGTCTGTGTCACCAGTCTATCAGTCTGTGTCACCAGTCTATCTGTCTGTGTCACCAGTCTATCAGTCTGTGTCGCCAGTCAGTCTGTGTTACCAGTCTATCAGTTTGTGTCGCCAGTCTATCTGTCTGTGTTACCAGTCTATCTGTCTGTGTCACCAGTCTATCTGTCTGTGTTACCAGTCTGTCTGTGTCGCCTGTTTCTCCCCGCCACTTGCACGGGGTTGGCTGTTCCACACAGACAGAACGGTGAAGAACAGTGAAGAACAGCAGAACATGTGTTCTCGTGTACCAGGCTACAGTGAAGAACAGCAGAACATGTGTTCTCGTGTACCAGGCTACAGTGAAGAACAGGAGAACACGTGTTCTCGTGTACCAGGCTACAGTGAAGAACAGCAGAACATGTGTTCTCATGTACCAGGCTACAGTGAAGAACAGCAGAACATGTGTTCTCGTGTACCAGGCTACAGTGAAGAACAGCAGAACATGTGTTCTCGTGTACCAGGCTACAGTGAAGAACAGCAGAACATGTGTTCTCGTGTACCAGGCTACAGTGAAGAACAGGAGAACATGTGTTCTCGTGCACCCTGGTAGGTAAGGTCCGTGCGAGGTTGTGGGATTGGATCAATCATACACACACCATCAGGTCCAGCCTGGGGGAGGTCTCTGGGGTGCAGCCTGGGGGTCTTCTCCCCAGTCTGGGGTCTTCTCCCCAGCCTGGGGTCTTCCCCACAGCCTGGGGTCTTCCCCACAGCCTGGGGTCTTCTGCCCAGCCTGGGGTCTTCTCCCACGTCCTGGGGTCTTCCCCCACGTCCTGGGGTCTTCCCCACAGCCTGGGGTCTTCCCCGCAGCCTGGGGTCTTCCCCGCAGCCTGGGGTCTTCCCCACAGCCTGGGGTCTTCACCGCAGTCTGGGGTCTTCCCCACAGCCTGGGGTCTTCTCCCCAGCCTGGGGTCTTCCCCTACGTCCTGGGGTCTTCCCCTCAACCTGGGGTCTTCCCCCACGTCCTAGGGTCTTCCCCGCAGCCTGGGGTCTTCCCCACAGCCTGGGGTCTTCCCCACAGCCTGGGGTCTTCTCCACATCCTGGGGTCTTCCACCACGTCCTGGGGTCTTCCCCGCAGTCTGGGGTCTTCCCCAAAGCCTGGGGTCTTCCCCAAACCTGGGGTCTTCTCCCCAGCCTGGGATCTTCCCCGCAGCCTGGGGTCTTCCCCGCAGCCTGGGGTCTTCCCCCACAGCCTGGGGTCTTCCCCACAGCCTGGGGTCTTCCCCCCAGCCTTGGGTCTTCCCCGCAGCCTGGGGTCTTCCCCTCAACCTGGGGTCTTCCCCCACGTCCTGGGGTCTTCCCCGCAGCCTGGGGTCTTCCCCGCAGCCTGGGGTCTTCCCCACAGCCTGGGGTCTTCCCTGCAGCCTTGGTGGTCTTCCCCGCAACCTGGGGTCTTCCCCACAGCCTGGGATCTTCCCCTACGTCCTGGGGTCTTCCCCGCAGCCTGGGGTCTTCCCCGCAGCCTGGGGTCTTGCCCACAGCCTCGGGTCTTCCCCGCAGCCTGGGGTCTTCCCCACGTCCTGGGGTCTTCCCCGCAGCCTGGGGTCTTGCCCACAGCCTCGGGTCTTCCCCGCAGCCTGGGGTCTTCCCCACAGCCTCGGGTCTTCCCCGCAACCTGGGGTCTTCCCTGCAGCCTCTGTGGCCTCTCCTCCCCCCGAGCCTGGGGGGGAGGGGAGTGGGCGGGGGTCTCCACCTCATGGCTAGTGTATCATACATTTCAGGGGGGTAAATCCCGCACCGTATCAGGGGTCTGCACAACTCCAAATAATCTAGAATAATCCCCCTCTCCCCCAGAGCCACCACCTTCTCCTCCCCCCCCCCCCGTACCCACACCCCAGCCATCCCCCTGAGGAGGAGGGGGGAGGGGGGAAGGGAGGGGGGGAAGAGATGATGCAGGCAAACCCTTTGCAATGTCTGGGGGTGAGGGAGGGGGAGGGGGAAGGGGGGAGAGTGTGTTCTCAGGGGGGGTTACGGTTTATTCTCCCCTATCTCAGGGGGGGGAGGAGGGAGAGGGGGCTGGGGGTGGGGGGAAGGGGGAGGGGAGGAGGGGGAGACACGCCTGGGGGGAGGAGGAAGTCAAAATGATATCGTTATTATTATTATTATTATTATTATTATTATTATTATTATTATTATTATCATTATTATTATTATTATTATTATTATCATTATTATCATTATTACTATTATTATTATTATTATTATTATTATAAAAAAAAAAAAAAAAAAAAAAAAAATTATTATTATTATTATTTTCTTTTTTTTTGCCGCTGTCTCCCGCGTTTGCGAGGTAGCGCAAGGAAACAGACGAAAGAAATGGCCCAACCCACCCCCATACACATGTATATACATACGTCCACACACGCAAATATACATACCTACACAGCTTTCCATGGTTTACCCCAGACGCTTCACATGCCTTGATTCAATCCACTGACAGCACGTCAACCCCGGTATACCACATCGCTCCAATTCACTCTATTCCTTGCCCTCCTTTCACCCTCCTGCATGTTCAGGCCCCGATCACACAAAATCTTTTTCACTCCATCTTTCCACCTCCAATTTGGTCTCCCTCTTCTCCTCGTTCCCTCCACCTCCGACACATATATCCTCTTGGTCAATCTTTCCTCACTCATTCTCTCCATGTGCCCAAACCATTTCAAAACACACTCTTCTGCTCTCTCAACCACGCTCTTTTTATTTCCACACATCTCTCTTACCCTTACGTTACTTACTCGATCAAACCACCTCACACCACACATTGTCCTCAAACATCTCATTTCCAGCACATCCATCCTCCTGCGCACAACTCTATCCATAGCCTACGCCTCGCAACCATACAACATTGTTGGAACCACTATTCCTTCAAACATACCCATTTTTGCTTTCCGAGATAATGTTCTCGACTTCCATACATTCTTCAAGGCTCCCAGGATTTTCGCCCCCTCCTCCACCCTATGATTCACTTCCGCTTCCATGGTTCCATCCGCTGCCAGATCCACTCCCAGATATCTAAAACACTTTACTTCCTCCAGTTTTTCTCCATTCAAACTCACCTCCCAATTGACTTGACCCTCAACCCTACTGTACCTAATAACCTTGCTCTTATTCACATTTACTCTTAACTTTCTTCTTCCACACACTTTACCAAACTCCGTCACCAGCTTCTGCAGTTTCTCACATGAATCAGCCACCAGTGCTGTATCATCAGCGAACAACAACTGACTCACTTCCCAAGCTCTCTCATCCCCAACAGACTTCATACTTGCCCCTCTTTCCACAACTCTTGCATTCACCTCCCTAACAACCCCATCCATAAACAAATTAAACAACCATGGAGACATCACACACCCCTGCCGCAAACCTACATTCACATTCACTTTCCTTTCTTCCTACACGTACACATGCCTTATTATTATTATCATGATGACAGTATACGTTGACAAGTTCAATGTAATCCACAAAGATAATATCAAAGTAATTGTACGAATTACATTTCATCCCACGTAAATTCG
This sequence comes from Panulirus ornatus, assembly GCF_036320965.1. Lineage (NCBI taxonomy): Eukaryota > Metazoa > Arthropoda > Malacostraca > Decapoda > Palinuridae > Panulirus > Panulirus ornatus. The sequence goes on along the minus strand of NC_092268.1, from coordinate 3,807,814 downwards.
ATGTTAAATTGATGAAGTTAACACAAGGGAGAAATAGGTCATTTGAAAGTTTGCCATCCAATTTGACTTTACGGTTAAATCTAAGTTAGAATTAACATCATAGTTCAGCTAAGCTTATATGACAAATGTTAAATTAAAGATAATCATAGCGAGGTTAACTTCGAGTTAACTTTAACCTCATGTTAATGTATCATCAACATTCACAGCAAGTTCATGAACAACGAAACTTCCTTCAAAGTTAAATTCAAAAGCTTAAAGTTAAATTCATAAGCTCAAAGTTAAATTCATAAGCTTAAAGTTAAATTCATAAGCTTAAAGTTAAATTCATAAGCTTAAAGTTAAATTCATAAGCTCAAAGTTAAATTCATAAGCTCAAAGTTAAATTCAAAAGCTTAAAGTTAAATTCATAAGCTCAAAGTTAAATTCATAAGCTTAAAGTTAAATTCATAAGCTCAAAGTTAAATTCATAAGCTTAAAGTTAAATTCATAAGCTGAAGCTGATGTGCTTCACGCATGAGGCGGGTCAGCTAAGCCCAGGGCCTGTGACGTCACAGACTAGCTCTCCACCCCCCCTCTCCAACACCATCTCCAACACACACACACACACACACACACACACACACAACCAGGGTTCCAACCTCCGACACGTGAGTTGTGCAGCGTTTGTAACACTGATGTTAACATCTGACGGGAAGGTAAAGTTAACATGAGACGTAAGTCAACATACAGTCCTGGTTAATGTTGTAGTTGTTAAATTTGTGTTGTGGAATTTGACGGACTTCACCATCAGTAATATATACTCCTCTCCAACATTAATAACCTGATCTCCAACATCAATAACATCATCTCCATCATCAATAACCTCATCTCCACTATTAATAACCTCATCTCCATCATTAATAACCTCATCTCCACCATCAATAACCTAACCTCCATCAATAACATCATCTCCATCATCAATAACCTCATCCCCACCATCGATAACCTCATCACCATCAATAACTTCATCTCCACCATCAATAACATCATCTCCATCATCAATAACCTCATCTCCATCATCAATAACCTCATCTCCACTATTAATAACCTCATCTCCACCATTAATAACCTCATCTCCACCATCAATAACCTAACCTCCATCAATAACCTCATCTCCACCATCAATAACATCATCTCCATCATCAATAACCTCATCTCCACCATCAATAACATCATCTCCATCATCAATAACATCATCTCCATCATCAATAACCTCATCTCCACCATCAATAACCTCATCTCCATCATCAACAACCTCATCTCCACCATCAATAACCTCATCTCCATCATCAATAACCTCATCTCCACCATCGGTAACGTCATCTCCACCATCAATAACATCATCTCCACCATCAATAACCTCACCTCCACCATCAATAACATCATCTCCATCATCAATAACGTCATCTCCTTCATCAATAACGTCATCTCCACCATTAATAACCTCATCTCCACCATCAATAACCTCATCTCCACCATTAATAACATCATCTCCACCATCAATAACACCAGCAAACCCCATCACCAGAACCCCCCCTTCCCCCATCATCATCACCCCCCACCCCCCCATCACCATCACTGAAGTAATGACAATTAAGAGGGGGAGGGGGAGGGAGGGAGGGGGGAGGGGTTAGCCTGGGGGAGGGGTTGTGAGGAGACTACAATCCCAGCAATAACAACCACGTAGGAAAACTGACGCTATCTCTGGCACGCACACAACCCCCCCACCACCACCACCAGCAGCGGCGGCACGCACTCTCCTACCCCCACACACACCTCACCTCATCTCCCCATCTCCCTCACCTCACCTCCCTCACCCACCTCCCTCACCCCACCTCCCTCACCTCTCCCTCCCTCAACCACCTCTCCCTCTCCCTCACCTCACCTCCCTCACCTCCCTCCCCCATCTCTCCCTCACCTCACCTCCCTCACCTCACCTCCCTCACCTCACCTCCCTCACCCCACCTCACCTCCCTCACCCCACCTCACCTCACCCCACCTCCCTCACCCATCTCCCTCACCTCACCTCCCTCCCCCACCTCCCTCACCTCACCTCCATCCCTCACCTCACCTCCCTCCCCCATCTCTCCCTCACCTCACCTCCCTCACCTCACCTCACCTCACCTCCCTCCCCCACCTCCCTCACCTCACCTCCCTCCCCCATTTCTCCCTCACCTCCCTCCCTCCCGCTCCCATCTTGCTCCCCCCCTCCCCTCCCCTCCCTCCCCCGCTCCAATGGTGCTGCTTTCCCCCCCCCTCCCCCCTCCCTCTCTTCACTCCCCTCCCTCCTGTATTGCCACAGCCACTCCCTCCCCCCCCTCTCCTCACTCCCCTCCCTCCTGTATTGCCACAGCCACTCCCTCTCCTTCCCTCCCCCCCTCTCACGTGGTCATCAGACCCCCCCACCCAGAATGCCCTCCCCCCTCCCATTGTAACACCGTCGTGTGTTCAACGTGAGGTTTCCTGGTGGACAGCAGACAACCGTTGGCATGTTCGCGCGCGCGCGTGTGAGCGGGCCAGTTCACTAGTTCATCCTAACCTTACTAGCCAGTTCACTAGTTCATCCTGACCCTTACTAGCCAGTTCACTAGTTCATCCTGACCCTTACTAGCCAGTTCACTAGTTCATCCTGACCCTTACTAGCCAGTTCACTAGTTCATCCTGACCCTTACTAGCCAGTTCACTAGTTCATCCTGACCCTTACTAGCCAGTTCACTAGTTCATCCTGACCCTTACTAGCCAGTTCACTAGTTCATCCTAACCTTACTAGCCAGTTCACTAGTTCATCCTAACCTTACTAGCCAGTTCACTAGTTCATCCTAACCTTACTAGCCAGTTCACTAGTTCATCCTAACCTTACTAGCCAGTTCACTAGTTCATCCTGACCCTTACTAGCCAGTTCACTAGTTCATCCTAACCTTACTAGCCAGTTCACTAGTTCATCCTAACCTTACTAGCCAGTTCACTAGTTCATCCTAACCTTACTAGCCAGTTCACTAGTTCATCCTGACCCTTACTAGCCAGTTCACTAGTTCATCCTAACCTTACTAGCCAGTTCACTAGTTCATCCTAACCTTACTAGCCAGTTCACTAGTTCATCCTGACCCTTACTAGCCACTTCACTAGTTCATCCTAACCTTACTAGCCAGTTCACTAGTTCATCCTGACCCTTACTAGCCACTTCACTAGTTCATCCTAACCTTACTAGCCAGTTCACTAGTTCATCCTAACCTTACTAGCCAGTTCACTAGTTCATCCTGACCCTTACTAGCCACTTCACTAGTTCATCCTAACCTTACTAGCCAGTTCACTAGTTCATCCTGACCCTTACTAGCCAGTTCACTAGTTCATCCTGACCCTTACTAGCCAGTTCACTAGTTCATCCTAACCTTACTAGCCAGTTCACTAGTTCATCCTGACCCTTACTAGCCAGTTCACTAGCACCTGACTCCGCTCTCCTAAACTACACTGTTTCGAACCCCAGACACTTCCAGGCTTCGACATCACGACACGAACCCCTTCTGAGGCTTCGAACCCCACGGAAGGAACCCCAGCCCCCTCCCACGACAGAGGCTTCGAACCCGGGGCGCTCCATGCCTCATCACCCCACAGAAGGTGTAGTGGTCACTGACCACGCGACAGTGCCACCCCGCTGGGCTCGGGCCCACACACAACTAAGGTGCTCGTCCTGCCTGGAGACTGAGTCTCCATGACCACGTCTCCTCCTCTCTCATCCTCCAGACTCGCTTCCCATTTTCTTTAAGCCTGCGGTTCCCCCCACCACCCTGAGTGGTGGCCGCTACACTCACGTCCGCTATCTAAGGCAATATAGAGGAGGGGGGGCGACCCCCCCCCCCCCAAATGGCCATTCAAGGATCATTTGTGTAATGGTTTTCCAGTATGGCGTGGGGGGGGGGGGCCCCCCTACATGTAAACACGGTTGACCACCATCAAGATCCACTCAGTGTTCGACCCCCCCAGCCACCACACGATGTAATACAGGAGGGGACGACCTCACCCCCACACACACACGACCTCATAACAGTGGTCACCCCTCATACGTCCGCCCAGGTCACACATATCAGCTGTACAAGGTTAACCCCGTGTTCTTTCCCCCCCCCTCACACGGGGACCTACGCGTCCGTGTTCCCCACACCTCGTTTTCTTCACACACTGGGATTGTCTCAATCCCTGGGGATGTGTTCTGATAAGGACCAGCGCGTAGGGCTCACCGCAGGAAAGGTCTGGTGTTACGAAGGAAGGAAGAAAACGGGCGGCGTGTGCGTTACGTGTTGCCACGTGTGGGATGGTGAGGGTGTGTATGTGTGTGTATGGAGGGGAACTCAACAGCCCATGTGTCAACCATCATGTGTACCCACACACACATTATAGCATTATAATCCACCCAACACCACTGGGGTCATGTACCCTACCTGGTACTGTACCATCAACGCCTCTATGGTACTATACCAGTACCACACTAGTACCACACCAGTAATACACTAGTACCACACTAGTACCACACTAGTACCTCACCAGTACCACACCAGTACCACACTAGTACCACACTAGTACCTCACCAGTACCACACCAGTACCACACCAGTACCTCACCAGTACCACACCAGTACCTCACCAGTACCTCACCAGTACCACACTAGTACCACACTAGTACCTCACCAGTACCACACTAGTACCACACCAGTAATACACTAGTACCACACTAGTAACCACACTAGTACCTCACCAGTACCACATCCAGTACCACACCAGTTACTACACTAGTACACCAGTACCACACTAGTACCACATCTAGTACCACCACCAGTACCACACTACCCCACAGTACCACACTAGTCCACACTGTACCTCACCAGTACCACACTAGTACCACAACCTGTAATTACACTAGTACCACATAGTACCACACCAGTACCACACCAGTACCACACAGTACCACACTAGTCCCTCACCAGTACCACACCAGTACCACACCAGTACCAACCCAGTTACCACATAGTACGCCAGTAACCACACTAGTACCACACCGTTCCACACTGTACTCCCAGTACCACACCAGTACCACTCTAGTCCACCTAGTACCACACAGTACCACACCAGTACCACACCAGTACCACACTAGTACCTCACCAGTACCACACCAGTACCACACAGTACCTCACCAGTACCACACTAGTACACCAGTACCACACTAGTACCACACCAGTACCACACTAGTACCACACTTTACACTCTACCAGTACCACACCTAGTACCACACAGTACCCTCACAGTACCACACTAGTACCACACAGTACCACACCAGTACCACACCAGTACCACACTAGTACACCAGTACCACACTAGTACCACACCAGTACCACACCAGTACCACACTAGTACCTCACCAGTACCACACCAGTACCACACTAGTACCTCACCAGTACCACACCAGTACCACACCAGTACCACACTAGTACCACACCAGTACCACACCAGTACCACACTAGTACACCAGTACCACACCAGTACCACACTAGTACCACACCAGTACCACACCAGTACCACACTAGTACCTCACCAGTACCACACCAGTACCACACCAGTACCACACCAGTACCACACTAGTACACCAGTACCACACCAGTACCACACCAGTACCACACCAGTACCACACTAGTACCTCACCAGTACCACACCAGTAACACACTAGTACCTCACCAGTACCACACCAGTACCACACTAGTACCACACCAGTACCACACCAGTACCACACTAGTACCTCACCAGTACCACACTAGTACCACACCAGTAATACACTAGTACCACACCAGTACCACACCAGTACCACACTAGTACCACACCAGTACCACACTAGTACACCAGTACCACACCAGTACCACACTAGTACACCAGTACCACACTAGTACCACACCAGTACCACACCAGTACCACACAGTACCACACCAGTACCACACCAGTACCACACTAGTACACCAGTACCACACTAGTACCACACCAGTACCACACCAGTACCACACTAGTACCTCACCAGTACCACACCAGTACCACACTAGTACCTCACCAGTACCACACCAGTACCACACTAGTACACCAGTACCACACTAGTACACCAGTACCACACTAGTACCACACTAGTACCTCACCAGTACCACACCAGTACCACACTAGTACCTCACCAGTACCACACTAGTACCACACCAGTACCACACCAGTACCACACTAGTACCTCACCAGTACCACACTAGTACACCAGTACCACACTAGTACCACACCAGTACCACACTAGTACACCAGTACCACACAGTACACACCAGTACCACACTAGTACCATACACACTAGTACCACACCAGTACCACACCAGTACCACACTAGTTACCTCACCAGTACCACACAGTACCACACTAGTACACCAGTACCACACTCAGTACCACACAGTACCACACCAGTACCACACTAGTACCCACCAGTACCACACCAGTACCACACCAGTACCACACCAGTACCACACAGTACCCATACCACACAGTACCACAGTCACCAGTACACAGTACCCCATACACCAGTACCACACTAGTACCACACAGTAACACACCAGTACCACACTAGTACACCAGTACCACACCAGTACCACCATCCAAACACATAGTACACCGACACCAGTACCACACCAGTCCACCAGTAACCAACCACAGTACCACCTAGTACACCAGTACCACACCAGTACACACTGTCACCTCCACACTAGTACACAGTACCACCAGCCAGTACCACACAGTACCACACCAGTACCACACAGTACCCACCAGTACCACCTACATACCACACTAGTCACCAACCCAGTACCACACCAGTACCACACTAGTACCACACCAGTAACACACCAGTACCACACTAGTACCACACCAGTACCACAAACCCCGTACCACACAGTACACACAGTACACCTGACACCAGTACCACACCAGTACCACACGCAGTACTACCAGTACACCAGTACCACACTGTACCCAGTACCACACTAGTACACCGTACCACACCAGTACCACACAGTACCACACAGTACCACTACACCAGTACCACAAGTACCCACCAGTACCCAAAACCAGTACCACACCAATAGTCCACACAGTACCACACCAGTACCACACCGTACCACACTAGTACCACACTAGTACCAACCAGTACCACACCAGTACCACACAGTACCACACTAGTACCACACAGTACACACCAGTACCACACCAGTACACCCACACTAGTACCCACCAACCACCAGTACCTACACAGTACCACCAGTACCCACCAGTACCACACTAGTACCAGACACCAGTACCCACCAGTACCACATACCCAGTACCACACTATAGTACCCCCAGTACCACACCAGTACATACCACTAGTACCACCACTAGTACCTACACCAGTACCACACCAGTACCACACCAGTACCACACTAGTACCTCACCAGTCACCTACAACCAGTACCCACAACCCAGTACCACACCTAGTACCACACTAGTACACACCAGTACCACACTAGTACCCACCAGTACCACACAGTACCACACTAGTACACTCACCAGTACCACACCAGTACCACACCAGTACCACCAGTACCACACTAGTCACCAACACAGTACACCACCAGTACCCACAGTACCACACTAGTACACCACTAGTACCTCACCAGACCACACTAGTACCAACCCAGTACAACACTAGTATCCACCAGTACCACACCAGTACCACACCAGTACCACACCAGTACCACACTAGTACCTCACCAGTACCACACTAGTACACCAGTACCACACTAGTACCACACCAGTACCACACTAGTACCACACTAGTACCACACCAGTACCACACCAGTACCACACTATCACCAGTACCTACACCAGTACCACACCAGTACCACACCAGTACCACACTAGTACCTCACCAGTACCACACCATAGTACCACCTAGTACCATCACCAGTACCACACTAGTACACCAGTACCACACTAGTACCAACCAAGTACCACACCAGTACCACACCAGTACCACACCAGTACCACACCAGTACCACACTAGTACCACACCAGCACCACACTAGTACACCAGTACCACACCAGTACCACACCGGTACCACACCAGTACCACACCAGTACCACACCAGTACCACACTAGTACCACACCAGTACCACACCGGTACCTCACCAGTACCACACCAGTACCACACCAGTACCACACCAGTACCACACTAGTACCACACTAGTACACCAGTACCTCACCAGTACCTCACCAGTACCACACTAGTACCACACCAGTACCACACTAGTACCTCACCAGTACCACACTAGTACCACACCAGTACCACACTAGTACCTCACCAGTACCACACCAGTACCTCACCAGTACCACACTAGTACCACACCAGTACCACACTAGTACCTCACCAGTACCACACTAGTACCACACCAGTACCACACTAGTACCACACCAGTACCTCACCAGTACCTCACCAGTACCACACCAGTACCACACTAGTACCACACCAGTACCACACCAGTACCACACTAGTACCACACTAGTACACCAGTACCTCACCAGTACCTCACCAGTACCACACCAGTACCACACCAGCACCACACCAGTACCTCACCAGTACCTCACCAGTACCACACTAGTACCACACTAGTACCTCACTAGTACACCAGTACCACACCAGTACCACACCAGTACCACACGCTCGAACACCTCTTCGGAAAAGCATTATAATCTATAGATCCCCTAATATTACCATCCCTAAGGTTCAAATTGCCACGTAAGACTGTAGGATTATGGACCAGCGTGGGGTATGAGAGACCGTGAGAGGGGGGGTGTGTTGGCCTGGGGGATCAATACAGTGCTATACTTGATGACCGTCCCCAGACGCTGGGGGTCAATATGTCTACGTCTTCACATGGATAACCTCGGCTCCCCACTACCCCATTTGACCCCTCACACCTGACCTGACCTGACCTCGGACCACCCCCTGACCCAGCATGCACTATAGAGGTCAGTACTAGTTGCAAATGTTGCAATAATCGACCGTAATCACTGGCCTTGTTGCATGTGTGGCTCGGGAGCGACGCTGTCTTCTGTCTATCTGTGTCTGTCTGTCTGTCTATGTCTGTCTGTTTGTGTCTGTCTATGTCTGTCTGTTCACGTAACGAGGTAAAGATTGTTCTGCCTTCGTTACCGTAGCCAGCTGCCAGGCAGGAGTGCTGGATCAACCATTAAGTCCTACGTTACCAACAGAAATTCGAACACCATCTGTTGAAGGCAATTATCGCTTGTAACAACAATTGCTCTAAAACTGCCTAAAACACTTCAACTTCATCTATTTACCCATTAAACCATAGATGTAGTACTCATTATCACTGTTTATTCCAGTTTCGCAGGATATACGCCCTTATGATGGTGTAATAGGAGTGTTATTCTACAGGTAACTACGTCAACAAACCGATTAAAAAAAAAGTGATCATTATACAATAGTTACCCTGAAAATAAGTCCGTTTTCTTTGATTCTCTAATATTTTAAGGTAGACTAAGGTATAATTTCGCTATAGAAAACTGGATCCAACTCGTAGTACATACGTTGATGCAGTATTACATGTCCTTTAATGTATAAAACAGAAAATAACATATAACATAAGAATGTTTACAAACAAATACTTCATTGCTTACAAAAATTAAGTAAGAATGTCTTAAGTAAACACCTAAACAAACTCGTGAACAATGGTTTTCACTATGACGTGCGCAATTCAGGCAACCCCACATGCACTTCTATAATTGTCTACAACACTTGAGGAAGGTGGTTTAAGTCAGCTCGTCCCACGCCTCCACAATGTCGTTGGCAGCCTTAATGACCAGGTGGGTAAGCTTAAAGATGAAGAAAAGAACCAGCTTATTCAGCTAGGAAAAGCTTAGCTTCCATCTTCTGTTTTTGACGAGTCTGTTTTGATAAATAGTTCACTCGATTTTACCCTCTCTCTCTCTGGGTTAATATAATCAATAGGGACTAAAAACAATTAAAATATTATAAAAAATATTTTAAATATTATAAAATATCGAGGATGTAAGGCATGTGTACGTGTAGGAAGAGAGGAAAGTGATTGGTTCTCAGTGAATGTAGGTTTGCGGCAGGGGTGTGTGATGTCTCCATGGTTGTTTAATTTGTTTATGGATGGGGTTGTTAGGGAGGTAAATGCAAGAGTCCTGGAAAGAGGGGCAAGTATGAAGTCTGTTGGGGATGAGAGAGCTTGGGAAGTGAGTCAGTTGTTGTTCGCTGATGATACAGCGCTGGTGGCTGATTCATGTGAGAAACTGCAGAAGCTGGTGACAGTTTGGTAAAGTGTGTGGAAGAAGAAAGTTAAGAGTAAATGTGAATAAGAGCAAGGTTATTAGGTACAGTAGGGGTGAGGGTCAAGTCAATTGGGAGGTGAGTTTGAATGGAGAAAAACTGGAGGAAGTGAAGTGTTTTAGATATCTGGGAGTGGATCTGTCAGCGGATGGAACCATGGAAGCGGAAGTGGATCATAGGGTGGGGGAGGGGGCAAAAATTTTGGGAGCCTTGAAAAATGTGTGGAAGTCGAGAACATTATCTCGGAAAGCAAAAATGGGTATGTTTGAAGGAATAGTGGTTCCAACAATGTTGTATGGTTGCGAGGCGTGGGCTATGGATAGAGATGTGCGCAGGAGGATGGATGTGCTGGAAATGAGATGTTTGAGGACAATGTGTGGTGTGAGGTGGTTTGAGCGAGTGAGTAACGTAAGGGTAAGAGAGATGTGTGGAAATAAAAAGAGCGTGGTTGAGAGAGCAGAAGAGGGTGTTTTGAAATGGTTTGGGCACATGGAGAGAATGAGTGAGGAAAGATTGACCAAGAGGATATATGTGTCGGAGGTGGAGGGAACGAGGAGAAGAGGGAGACCAAATTGGAGGTGGAAAGATGGAGTGAAAAAGATTTTGTGTGATCGGGGCCTGAACATGCAGGAGGGTGAAAGGAGGGCAAGGAATAGAGTGAATTGGAGCGATGTGGTATACAGGGGTTGACGTGCTGTCAGTGGATTGAATCAAGGCATGTGAAGCGTCTGGGGTAAACCATGGAAAGCTGTGTAGGTATGTATATTTGCGTGTGTGGACGTATGTACATGTGTATGGGGGGGGGGGTTGGGCCATTTCTTTCGTCTGTTTCCTTGCGCTATCTCGCAAACGCGGGAGACAGCGACAAAGTATAAAAAAAAAAAAAAAAAAAAAAAAAAAATATAGAAAAATATATCAACTATATATATATATATATATATATATATATATATATATATATATATATATATATATATATATATATATATATATATATGGTTGTTTAATTTGTTTATGGATGGGGTTGTTAGGGAGGTGAATGCAAGAGTTTTGGAAAGAGGGACAAGTATGAAGTCTGTTGGGGATGAGAGAGCTTGGGAAGTGAGTCAGTTGTTGTTCGCTGATGATACAGCGCTGGTGGCTGATTCATGTGAGAAACTGCAGAAGCTGGTGACTGAGTTTGGTAAAGTGTGTGAAAGAAGAAAGTTAAGAGTAAATGTGAATAAGAGCAAGGTTATTAGGTACAGTAGGGTTGAGGGTCAATTCAATTGGGAGGTGAGTTTGAATGGAGAAAAACTGGAGGAAGTGAAGTGTTTTAGATATCTGGGAGTAGATCTGGCAGCGGATGGAACCATGGAAGCGGAAGTGGATCATACGGTGGGGGAGGGGGCGAAAATTCTGGGAGCCTTGAAGAATGTGTGGAAGTCGAGAACATTATCTCGGAAAGCAAAAATGGGTATGTTTGAAGGAATAGTGGTTCCAACAATGTTGTATGGTTGCGAGGCGTGGACTATGGATAGAGTTGTGCGCAGGAGGATGGATGTGCTGGAAATGAGATGTTTGAGGACAATGTGTGGTGTGAGGTGGTTTGATCGAGTAAGTAACGTAAGGGTAAGAGAGATGTGTGGAAATAAAAAGAGCGTGGTTGAGAGAGCAGAAGAGGGTGTTTTGAAATGGTTTGGTCACATGGAGAGAATGAGTGAGGAAAGATTGACCAAGAGGATATATGTGTCGGAGGTGGAGGGAACGAGGAGAAGAGGGAGACCAAATTGGAGGTGGAAAGATGGAGTGAAAAAGATTTTGTGTGATCGGGGCCTGAACATGCAGGAGGGTGAAAGGAGGGCAAAGAATAGAGTGAATTGGAGCGATGTGGTATACCGGGGTTGACGTGCTGTCAGTGGATTGAATCAAGGCATGTGTATGGGGGTGGGTTGGGCCATTTCTTTCGTCTGTTTCCTTGCGCTACCTCGCAAACGCGGGAGACAGCGACAAAGCAAAAAAAAAAAGAAAAAAAACAAATATATATATATATATATATATATATATATATATATATATATATATATATATATATATATATATATTCCATTCTTCATATTATGGACAGTGCAATACAAGTTATGTATTTAGTAATTTTTATAATTTATCTATGACGTAGACTGAACAGTGATGGTATATATAACGATCCTGACTGGTAGTTAGCAGAGCTGGGGATGCGGTTACACCTGTGGTGGGTGGGAACCACCCACGGTCGTAGTGTACAAGATGGTGTCGCGATGGAACACCTGGGCTAAGTGTGGTGTATGGGGGATGACGCAGTGTGTTGGAGGGTGGTCCGCCATGATACGCATTACTAGCAAGCAAAGATGGCAGACTTAACTATTGTAGGTGGTCGTTAATGAATACTTAAGAGTGGTAAAGAGAGGACAGAAGAAGATACGTAGTGCCGGAGGGAAATGATGAGAGTAGACGCGTAATATGGTAGATGGGAGTGTGGTCAGGTATGGTAATACGGTACACCATGAGTCCAGAAGACACCACGGTAGGAGACATGAAGAAAACGGGATGAGTGTATTACTCACAGGTGGTGTTGATGTGGTAGAGGCCTTTGTAGCAACAATGATCCTACACTGTGTGTGTGTGTGTGTGTGTGTGTGTGTGTGTGTGTGTTACGACCAGAGAACATAACACAGAACCATGAACATGGTTGTATACCACTGGTTCAACACTGAATTCGAATGATGGTTAAGACTGTAATCACCTCGTTATAGTTATAACTACTGGATGCTTGTAATGACACCACACCACAACCCCGCGCCTGTTGTACCACATGATGGTACGAGACGTGAAGGGCCAAAGGTCAAATACGTCCATGACCGGATGATGACCCCCCCAACCCCCCACCCCTTCCTCCGCGTGACCCCCCCGAGGTTAGGGGGCCCCCCTAGTCAAGACTGGCAAAGTCTGGGGCCCTTCGTTAAGCATGGTAGGGCCCCCCCCCCCCTAGTCAAGGCTAACGAGCATGAGGGAACCCCCCCCCTCGTTAACAGCGCCAACGACCGAGGGTTGTTCTGTGTCCTGGTTAATGAACGGGAGAGTTAGGGGGGTCCTCTTGTTAAGGATGGGAGACGGGTGGTTAAAGTCACGTGACCCTCGTTAATACTGGTAGGGATGAGGTCAAGTCACTCTCATACAGACTGCCAGAGGTCAAGATCATGAGGAGGGAGGGAGGGGGGGCCCTCACTCACACCAGGGGGAGGAGGGGGCCCTCATTCACACCAGGGGGAAGGAGGGGGCCCCTCACTCACACCAGGGGGAGGAGGGGGCCATCATTCAGACAAGGGGGAAGGGGGGCCCTCATTCATCCCAGGGGGAGGGGGCCTTCATTCAGACAAGGGGAGGGGGCCCTCATTCACACCAGGGGGAGGGGGCCCTCAGTCACACCAGGGGGGGCCTTCACTCACACCAGGGGGAGTAGGGGGCCCTCATTCATACCAGGGGGAGGAGGGGGCCCTCATTCACACCAGGGGGGAGGAGGGGGCCCCTCACTCACACCAGGGGGAGGAGGGGGCCCTCACTCACACCAGGGGAGGAGGGGGGCCCTCACTCACACCAAGGGGAGGAGGGGGCCCTCACTCACACCAGGGGGGAGGAGGGGGCCCTCATTCACACCAGGGGGAGGAGGGGAGCCCTCACTCACACCAGGGGGGAGGAGGGGGGCCCTCACTCACACCAAGGGGAGGAGGGGGCCCTCATTCACACCAGGGGGAGGAGCGAGCCCTCACTCACACCTGGGGGGAGGAGGGGAGCCCTCACTCACACCAGGGGGGAGGAGGGGGGCCCTCACTCACACCAGGGGGGAGGAGGGGGCCCTCATTCATCCCAGGGTCTGCCTGGATGACGCCGTGTTTTGCCATAGCCTGGGAAAAACAGGATACGCGGGAATTGCGTGTTACGCCATGACGCCAACCACATCACGTCTCTTAGCAACCACCCCCCACCCCAGGTCACGTGTCACGCCCCGGGGGTCGTAACGCGTCCAGGACACACGTGACCAGGCGAGGTCAGCGTGAGGAGACATACGTGTAGCGATCCAGTCTTAAAAGTGTAGACTTGGTATATTATCCATCTTCACTACACACACACACACACACACACACACACACACACACACACACACACACACACACACACACACACATGAACTCAAGTGTGACATTCTCTCCCAGGATGACGAGGCCTGGGGGGGGAGGGGGCCCCCCTCGCTGGGGAGATAACACTCCTGCACAGACGGGCCGCCCCCCCCCCCTCCCCCCCCTTTACACATCTCTCTCTCTCTCTCTCTCTCTCTCTCTCTCTCTCTCTCTCTCTCTCTCTCTCTCTCTCTCTCTCCCCCATTGTGAGATGGGGGAGGGGGGTCTAGCGTGACGCCACCAGACCCGTCACACATCCCCCCCCCCAAGCCGTCACACTCTAGACTACACCCCAACGCAGACTTAAGACATACACAGAGCAGCCATCACGGTAATACATACATACACGTACACACACGTACTCACGGAATACATACATACATACACGTACACACAGGTACTCACGGAATACATACATACATACATACATACATACATACATACACGTACACACGTACACACACAGACAACACACACGTACTCACGGAATACATACATACACATACGTACACACACACACGTACTCACGGACTACATACATACATACAAGTATACACACGTACACACACGTACTCACGGAATACATTCATTCATACATACATACACACACAGACAGACACAGCGTGTGCGCGGGTGTACTTGTACACATGACTCGGGTCACGACCTCTGGTGACACTTGAGAGAGAGAGAGAGAGAGAGAGAGAGAGAGAGAGAGAGAGAGAGAGAGAGAGAGAGAGAGAGAGAGAGAGAGAGAACCAGCAGTTACAATGTCGTGGTAGTTGGTGGTGGTGGGGGAAGGGTGTAATTGGCTTGTTCAGGTCGACGACAGGTGAACGTAACACGACTGTAACAAGACGACGGCCCCAAGGGGGGGGGGGGGGGGAGGAATTCAGATGATAATGTCACTTGTTCTTCAATAACAACGTCACATGGAGGGTAAAAGTTATGTCTGTTCTTCAATAACAACGTCACATGGAGGGTAAAAGTTATGGCTGTTCTTCAATAACAACGTCACATGGAGGGTAAAAGTTATGGCTGTTCTTCAATAACAACGTCACATGGAGGGTAAAAGTTATATCTGTTCTTCAATAACAACGTCACATGGAGGGTAAAAGTTATGGCTGTTCTTCAATAACAACGTCACATGGAGGGTAAAAGTTATGGCTGTTCTTCAATAACAACGTCACATGGAGGGTAAAAGTTATGTCTGTTCTTCAATCACAACGTCACATGGAGGGTAAAAGTTATGGCTGTTCTTCAATAACAACGTCACATGGAGGGTAAAAGTTATGGCTGTTCTTCAATAACAACGTCACATGGAGGTGAACAGTTACGGGTGTTCTCGGGGTAGTGTGTGTGGGGGGGGGTACCTGGTAACAAGCAGCGTACCTGACCTAGTACTGTACAGCAGGCCACCACTCACCCTTTGCTCCAACAGGCATAGAAAACGTGCCATGGTTCGACCCCTTTCCCTCCACCACCAGTACCTAACCTCGCCTGGCCTTCATCAGTCAACTTTAACCCCATGACCACCAGTCGTGGAGGATGATATGGTCCACAACCCGCCAGGGTACAGCTCAGGTCAGAGGGTACACCATCGTGATACCAGAGGTACGATAAACTCATACTGTAAGCTGGCAACCCCTCTTACCATTGTCTCCTGTTACACACTCACACACACACACACACAGACACACAACACGTATCTCCAGACATAATACTATAGCTACATATGTCTTTCTTTCCCTAAGCTCGCCACAGTGGACGTGCGCACAAGGGAACACCCACATCCCATATTATCTCCTTCCTGACCTCACACCATCTTCTTACCCCCGCCAGTCTTCACCATGTAACTTACCAACCACAACATAACAACCAGAGTGTGGATGACGTCAGGGGTATGTGAGAGAGGACACCCACATACACAGAAGACAACCCACACCTCATACTCGGCATGTTATAACAACCCATTCTACAACCTGTGTTCCCACAGAGGAAATCCACATACACAGACAGAAGACAACCCACACCTCATACTCGGCATGTTATAACAACCCATTCTACAACCTGTGTTCCCACAGAGGAAATCCACATACACAGACAGAAGACAACCCACACCTCATACTCGGCATGTTATAACAACCCATTCTACAACCTGTGTTCCCACAGAGGAAATCCACATACACAGACAGAAGACAACCCACACCTCATACTCGGCATGTTATAACAACCCATTCTACAACCCATGTTCCCACAGAGGAAATCCACATACACAGACAGAAGACAACCCACACCCGGCAATGTTATAACAACCCATTCTACAACCTGTGTTCCGTTCTCTCGATAACAACATACAACAGCTGGCGTGGAGAGGTTGTAAACCACAAAGTTGTTGCTTTCCGGTTGATGTGAACGTATTCTAACCTCACGCTATCGCGTGGGGACCCAAACTCCTTATAGGCTTATCTCAAACCCCCATTCCCTTATAGATAAGGTTTATCTTAACCCTCATCCCTTATCGTGCCACACTTGGCGCATCCGCGCTCCTGACAAGAGAAATGGTTTCACATTTGTGAGGTACTGTGTCATGAGGGAGGGGGCGCAGGGGGGCATGTTATGAGGGGGGAGGAGGGGTCCAGGGACATGTTATGAGGGGGAGGGGGGTCCAGGGACACGTTATGAGGGGTGAGGAGAGGTCCAGGGACACGTTATGAGGGGCTCCAGGGACACGTTATGAGGGGGGAGGAGAGGTCCAGGGACACGTTATGAGGGGGAGGGGGGTCCAGGGACGCGTTATGAGGGGGAGGGGGGTCCAGGTACACGTTATGAGGGGGAGGGGGTCCAAGGACACGTTATGAGGGGGGAGGAGGGGTCCAGGGACATGTTATGAGGGGGTCCAGGGACATGTTATGAGGGGGAGGAGGGTCCAGGGACACGTTATGAGTGGGGAAGGGGGTCCAGGGACGCGTTATGAGGGGGAAGGGGGTCCAGGGACACGTTATGAGGGGGAGGGGGGTCCAGGTACACGTTATGAGGGGGAGGGGGTCCAAGGACACGTTATGAGGGGGGAGGAGGGGTCCAGGGACATGTTATGAGGGGGTCCAGGGACATGTTATGAGGGGGGAGGAGGGTCCAGGGACATGATATGAGGGGGGAAGGGGGTCCAGGGACACGTTATGAGGGGGGAGGAGGGTCCAGGGACACGTTATGAGGGGGAGAAGGGGTCCAGGTACAGACACATCGCTAGCACATCTACACACGAACCTACACGAAAAAAAAAAATAATCAAATAATTGAGGGCCAAAGTACTATGTGGGAGGCATTGACGTCACGCCATTTCAGTTGTGAATCACTTGATCCCAGATGACCTTTGGGCTTCCTTCAAGAACCCGGGGTCGGCGTGGGCGAGAGTCATTCAACGCGAAGTGGCCCAGGGGTTGTGAGTGAGTGTGGCTACCGGACTCCTCCTGCTACAGTACCATACAACTGCTACAGTAAACAAGATACTCTTGGCTACAGTGTGGACCGAGTGTGACCCGCTGGTAAGACATGTTTAGGTCCTGAGGCTTAATTTAATGAGCTCATGTTGTTCTGTGATAGGGTAGTTAAGCGCCTTCTCGACCAATAATAACTCAGATTATGTAAAATCGTAGCCTCGTTTTTAATGGTCAAATGGTCCGGTATTTATGTAGTTCCGGGACGAACCAAGTCGTGTTTGTTGGTCTGTCTGTCAGTCTAAATCACGATTTTCCTTCCATAATTTCGAAAAAAAAAGAAGAATAAACGTTTTGAGCATAACTAGCTCGGTGTAGACTAACTTCAACCTCGGTGTACACTAACTTCAACCTCGGTGTAGACTAACTTCAACCTCGGTGCAGCTTAACTTCAACCTCGGTGCAGCCTAACTTCAACCTCGGTGTAGACTAACTTCAACCTCGGTGTAGACTAACTTCAACCTCGGTGCAGCTTAACTTCAACCTCGGTGTAGACTAACTTCAACCTCGGTGTAGACTAAGTTCAACCTCGGTGTAGCCTAACTTCAACCTCGGTGTAGACTAAGTTCAACCTCGGTGTAGCCTAACTTCAACCTCGGTGCAGACTAAAAGTTCAACCTCGGTGCAACCTAACTTTGCTGTAAGGTCAACACATGTCATGATAACTGCTCATCCTTGCTGTAAGGTCAACACATGTCATGATAACTGCTCATCCTTGCTGTAAGGTCAACACAACCTACATTACCGAGTGCTAAAGACAAGTTGTTTACCATTTTTCATTACGGCACATGACACTGAAACGCGGGGAATTTCACCAAAAGTATTGTATATTTCCATTTAAATATCTATTCAAATTAATTAGGATAGAATATTATTGTAACAAGTTTTTTTTTTCTCAACTGAAAGCCATTGGAAAAGTGATTACGGCAACATCTTTTAGACAACGAAAGAAAACGAAAGTCGATTGTTTTCGTCATAATTTGATCCCACTTTCCACTGTCATATGTACGTCATTTCAGCAAAAATATTCCAATTCCGTGAATGTATCACATCAACCAGATATGAATAGAATATCACTGTAATACAACAATATTTTAATCGAAAACAATTAAAAAAAAAAAAAAAAAACCGAGTAACAGCTCTTGAACAATGGATTAGTATAGTAAGGTAAAGTATTTTGTTTTCATGTACTTCTTATCCTATTTTACAATGAAACACATCACATTTCAGCAAAACTACTATTCATTTCTGATAATATATTCATTCAGGTAAGGTTAAGGGAAAAAATACTTGAAGTAAAAGTTGTTAAAATGATTTAACAACATCTCTATGAAGGAGACCTGTTGTTAATGCCACTGGAATGTGAGGAGTGAAGCTCGTAAAGCTTACAAGACTAGTAAATTCTCTCCATGAAATTATATATATATATATATATATATATATATATATATATATATATATATATATATATATATATGTACAGAGCATCAGATTGGGGAAGAGCAGTGTGGTTTCAGAAGTGGTAGAGGATGTGTAGATCAGGTGTTTGCTTTGAAGAATGTATGTGAGAAATACTTAGAAAGCAAATGGATTTGTATGTAGCATTTATGGATCTGGAGAAGGCATATGATAGAGTTGATAGAGATGCTCTGTGGAAGGTATTAAGAATATATGGTGTGGGAGGCAAGTTGTTAGAAGCAGTGAAAAGTTTTTATCGAGGATGTAAGGCATGTGTACGTGTAGGAAGAGAGGAAAGTGATTGGTTCTCAGTGAATGTAGGTTTGCGGCAGGGGTGTGTGATGTCTCCATGGTTGTTTAATTTGTTTATGGATGGGGTTGTTAGGGAGGTGAATGCAAGAGTTTTGGAAAGAGGGGCAAGCATGCAGTCTGTTGTAGATGAGAGCTTGGGAAGTGAGTCAGTTGTTGTTCGCTGATGATACAGCGCTGGTGGCTGATTCATGTGAGAAACTGCAGAAGCTGGTGACTGAGTTTGGTAAAGTGTGTGAAAGAAGAAAGTTAAGAGTAAATGTGAATATGAGCAAGGTTATTAGGTACAGTAGGGTTGAGGGTCAAGTCAATTGGGAGGTAAGTTTGAATGGAGAAAAACTGGAGGAAGTAAAGTGTTTTAGATATCTGGGAGTGGATCTGGCAGCGGATGGAACCATGGAAGCGGAAGTGGATCATACGGTGGGGGAGGAGGCGAAAATCTCGGAAAGCAAAAATGGGTATGTTTGAAGGAATAGTGGTTCCAACAATGTTGTATGGTTGCGAGGCGTGGGCTATGGATAGAGTTGTGCGCAGGAGGATGGATGTGCTGGAAATGAGATGTTTGAGGACAATGTGTGGTGTGAGGTGGTTTGATCGAGTAAGTAACGTAAGGGTAAGAAAGATGTGTGGAAATAAAAAGAGCGTGGTTGAGAGAGAAGAGGGTGTTTTGAAATGGTTTGGGCACATGGAGAGAATGAGTGAGGAAAGATTGACCAAGAGGATATATGTGTAAGAGGTGGAGGGAACGAGGAGAAGTGGGAGACCAAATTGGAGGTGGAAAGATGGAGTGAAAAAGATTTTGTGTGATCGGGGCCTGAACATGCAGGAGGGTGAAAGGAGGGCAAGGAATAGAGTGAATTGGATCGATGTGGTATACCGGGGTTGACGTGCTGTCAGTGGATTGAATCAGGGCATGTGAAGCGTCTGGGTAAACCATGGAAAGCTGTGTAGGTATGTATATTTGCGTGTGTGGACGTATGTATATACATGTGTATGGGGGTGGGTTGGGCCATTTCTTTCGTGTTTCCTTGCGCTACCTCGCAAACGCGGGAGACAGCGACAAAGCAAAAAAAAAAAAAAAAAAAAAAAAATATATATATATATATATATATATATATATATATATATATATATATATATATATATATATATATATATATATATATATATATATGGGTGTGCGTGTCTGTGTCAGAGGTGGAGGGAACGAGGAGAAGCGGGAGACCAAATTGGAGGTGGAAGAATGGAGTGAAAAAGATTTTGAGCGACAGGGGCCTGAACATGCAGGAGGGTGAAAGGCGTGCAAGGAACAGAGTAAAATTGGAACGATGTGGTATACCGGATCGACGTGCTGTCACGTAGCTCTTACTCTTCCTTAACGGAGCATATATACTTAGAACATCATAAGCACATCAGCAATTATTTGATAAACAATCAAAACGGTCTTAAAGACTAATAAAACAATGTTATGTACTCAATACACAATCAAAACGGTCTAAATGACTATTAAAACAAAGGTATCCACTCAGTATAATGGGTAAGCTATAAGCTCATAATATATAGGTGACTAAAAACTACATTATGAATCACTATCCAAAATAATACACTGAATCCCAGATGTTTTCTGTGATGAACATTTTCACATTCTGGATAGTCCTAAAAGGTGTTAAAATATAACCCAACTGCTTGTTTGGTTGTTAGTAATCAATATGCATTTTTGGATGAATTACTTTGTTCATAGGAATATCAATTATCATACACACACATGTGTTGTGCATGTGGTTAAGTTCTTAAATACCTATTTCAGATGATATAAAAGCACCTTAGAAAATCATATATCATAAAAGCTAGCAGCTAGACCCATTATATTCAGTCTAAACACATAAAAATCTAAAGAACCTTAGCAATGGAGATAGGAACACAAGCATTTTACCAGAGGGTACCACTTACCTGCCACACAGCACTTGCTTCACCTTATCATTAATTCAATAACATTACTCATAGTTCACTGAAGAAGAAATACATAATGGAGGCAGTTTATTACAACAGTTGAGGCGGCACATAACATGGTTCTCAAGATAACCCATGGTGTTGAAATTCCAGCCTTCCGGATAACTGACTTCCAGCAAACGTTATGAGAGTCAGTTATCATCATGGCATTTGTGGATTGTTGCTTTTGTTTACATGCGACATATCAAAGTAAATAATTTCACATATCTTCAATGTTTTGCAATTAATATTAATACTTCCTTGGCGTCGTAAACTTGGTAAATGACTGGTCAAATTCTAGCTTAAGAGGAACCCAGATATGAATTATGGATATGGGCGAAATGCTTAACAATAAATTCCTCTTACTAAAAAATTTATTGACCTTAAAGCATTGGGTGGATTTTTCTCTCTTAACAAATAGTAATGCATGTAGCGGGGAGGGGTATGATGATCAGGGAAAGTGTAATACACTTCTACAAAACACCTAACCTAACCTAATATTCAAAGCTACATTTTCCCTGTGTCATGTGACCCTACTAATAATGAGTCACTTATCAAAAGATAGTTTTAAAGGGTAGTAAGGCAAAATAACACTCTTGTACCATTTCTTACATTAGGCACAAAGATTGCATTAGAGATAAACTAAGATATTAAACCATTACAGTGGCGTCTGTATCTTAAGACATTCACCAGCCTATCAAAATGTCACTAGAGAGTTTATCTCCTTTTCTTCATTTTTCTAACATCAAACCTTTTCAGACACAAGAAGTGCAATGCATTTTTGCAGTCAAACTCTCTTTAATATTTTGATAGTGTCAGTGAAGAGAATAAGTTTCCCTACAATAAAAAAATAATGAAGTAATTAGGAAATTCCTCACCTTATCTGGTGACATATTGCAGTTGTTTCTGCCGGTCAATGCAACCTCATTGCCTAACTTGTGGTGATTTAGTTCAATATTCTCCATTGCTGCTCACCCACTAGATCTGAAATAAGAGAAAAAATCATTCATGGGCTTACATAGTTCACCTAAATCAATATATGTCAATCATTTTTGATAATCAAGCGTATTCTTCCAATTGTACTGGAGTACAACATTCATGTACTCCACCTGTGCTATCTTGGTGACCAGCAGACTTATGTTACTACTAAACCTTAAATATAAAAACACTCAGGGTTATTATTCAATTTATAACTTCCTTGCCGCCTTTGCTGATGACACATCATCTTAGCAGAAATATATATTAAAACAGCAGTCAATAGATCAAGAATATTGAAACCGGACACAGAAAACTGGTACATTCACAACCTGTGTGTGTGTGAGTTAGGTTACTATCTAGTGCCAAATTAATGCATGGCATTTGCTCAGAGGAGATTTTGGAGCCTTGAAACATTACACACAAAAATAATTTTTTTTTTTAAGAGGAAGGAAGAATAGTAATCATGAACTATATCAGTTTCTGAAGGTTACTTAAGTTGGAATGAGTAAGACAGAGGCAACCACTTCACATGTTTCTTTCCCCTCACAGTGAGGACCAACATGAACCCGCCTCACTACAGTGAGTCTATATATAAATAATAAACATTGAGAGTAAATAGATAGTTATTACACTAATTATAATGAATTATTCCCTTATACAATGTTAAGTGTACAATTGTAATATATTGCAAACCAGTGTCTCTTCGTTCATGTTATTACTTTATCAAAACATTACTGATGCCAAAGCATGAATGGAAGGCAGCCAAATGTGTGAAAAACAAATAAACAAAATAAATGATAGGCTTTTTATTAGTTAATCAAAAACATTGAGAACAAACATGTTGCATCTTTCATTTGTATTAGCTAGTTTTCCTCAAGAAATTCATCTGCTGAACAGAATTTTAGCTTACTGAAATTAACAAAGGAAATACACAATGTTTTTCGTCTTAGTTAGGCAGGAAATAATTACTGAAATATCTACCATTGTAAACAAACTTATACTGTTTCGAAATGCCTGATCGATAAAATGAAAATCAGCGATGTTGATTCACTGTTCTACAAAGTGAATCATTAAATTATTTACAACCAACTTTAATGTTTCATGTCCAAGTAATTATCTATCATAGCCACGTCATTTACCTATCAAATATAAGGATAATTCTTTACCAGTCATCAATTTATAATATTCGCAAGACAATACAGCAGCAGCCTAGGTTAGGTTAGGTCTTGTGTTTACCTCACGTTTTCCGTCATCTTCCTAGCCTAGCTGCCTTAGTGTCTGTATTTCAAGACTAAGAAATAATAAATATTGTCTGTATTTCGCTGTATTTCGAGACTAAGAAATAATAAATAGTATCTGTATTTCAAGACTAAAGAATAATAAATAGTGTCTGTATTTCGCTGTATTTCAAGACTAAGAAATAATAGATAGTGTCTGTATTTCTAGACTAAAAAATAATAACTAGTGTCTGTATTTCGCTGTATTTCGAGACTAAGAAATAATAAATAGTGTCTGTATTTCAAGACTAAGAAATAATAAAACAAACCCGTAACCATAAATGAAAATATAGTATACTTAACAACTATGTATACTCCCTACATTTCCCAGAAACTTATTTACATCCTTTTTAACCAGAATCTGTGTATGACCTCAGAATGTTACTTGTGCTGTATCTTAGAAAAACTGTTCACTGTATTCAACTCACTGCTTTCTCTTCTCTCCTCCTTGGTGGAGAAATTGTGTAGCCATTATCATCATCTCACTTTAGCTCAGATATAAAATTAATTGATTATTTCTGGGTGTTTTCAAAAAGATCTTTGTGCTTCATGATGTGTGGTGACGAGGCTTTTGGTCTATGTTATAAAGAACATCTGACTGTTCCTACGTGTAAGTTCTTGTGTTCATTGTTAATGTCTGATCATTTCAACCAAGACCAGTGTGATGGTAGAAGGAAATGTTTAATAATGCCTCCTAGAATTTGGGTTACCACAAACACGTAAACCGTTCCTACTCTAACCCAAGATTCCATTATCCATTATTGAAAGTGATATTCTAACAATATTCAACAGTAAGTAATTATAGAGGTTTAATTGCAAGACTCCATAATACACAAGATTTATTAAACGAAATCCCATATCAAGCAAAATACATCAAGATATTTCAAAGTTTAATCAACCCAAATGTTTATCATTGAATGAAGCAGATCCAACGAATCCTGATTCGATCCATTATCATATTTGATCGTTTGATAACTAACTAATAATATTCCTATATAGGTCCTAGGTTATCCATACATTAGCATTTTGACTTAATGTAATCCATGCATTCATACAGAGGGATAATGTAATCCATACCTTCATATGATAGTGCAGTAAGGTAATCCAGACACACACAAGAGTTCCACTGCGACACGTCATTGGTACAATTCTTCTATTAACAGTGGAAAGTCTCAGATGTTAAGTGTTAGGTAACCACATTCATACACAGTGGTGACCTCTGTTTGTCGCAGTTCGTGATAATGGATGACGCAAATGGTTGATGGAGACAGGATGTGTGTGTGTGTGTGTCTGTCTCTCCCTCTCAAACCTCCAGTGTGACCCGTGTCAGACATATCTCAAAATGCAAACTTAAAAACTGTCGTAAAAATAATGGCAAGAGATGATCAGCAGTGGTGATTTTGGCCTCCATGTTCGTCTTTAACATTTCCTGTGTCAGACATGTCTGTAGGTGGAACATAGCAGCAACAGAGTGTAAATAAGTAAATGAAATTCCCTGATTCTAATCTGATGTCAGCCAGGGCCTCACTAAGGGTAAAAATTTAGCTTCACTACGAGTCTGTACCTAACCAGAATTACTTAAACGTACTGAAGACTAGTATAAAGTGTGGTGGAAGATGTTTAACTCATTCCTGCTAAATACACTGAACTATTATAAAAGCATGATTATGATTTATTAATATAATATACATTTCATGGCCTCCCTTCCCTTCCATCTCCCTGATACAGTGGCTATTGTATCTTCCACCTTGGTAGAACTTAATATTTAATTTCTAGCGTATTCTATCATCATCATCAACATCTACAACACTTCATCTTTAGTGTTACTAAGTTTTCATCATCTAACAACCTCCACAATATTCTTCTACGTAGTGACGCCTTGAACACCATAATATTCTGAGAATATTTCTACGTCTACAGGACTTGCTACCAGCTGGCCATGATGTATTGGACCATCATTGTAGCACTGGTGCCGTGGGCGGCTATGGGCGTGGCTGTGGGCGTACCGGAGGAGCTTGGGTGTGGGCGTGGGTGCTACTGTTGGCTTCAGAACCCCGCTGCAAGGGAATACCGTGTTATCTGCAACGAGACAGCCAATCAGGTGAGCTGTTAGGCAGGGAAATGACCCTAGTTAACGAGGTACGGTGTGAGGAAGCCATAGATGTGTTTTTTATGTCATTGTCTTAACACTGAGGAGTCTTAAGTGCGCCAGTTAGTACGTACTTCAGGCGGCCCTCATCCACAGCAGGTGCTGTGTGGTAGTGCAGATGAGGGTCAACAAATAGCTACCTTTATTCCTATTAATTCTTCAAGTCCAACCAATGTAGACGATATTGGAGGTGATAGAATACATCATCCTTCACCAGTGGTGATAGACGACCCCCAGTCATGAGCCATGAGACATGTAAAGAGCAACATGTCTGCTGGTCGGGTCCAGTATGGTACCACAATGACAATATGGCGTCCTTCTGTGCTGGCTGCAGCTGGGCCCGCCATCCCAAGCAGTCGACGCTCCGACTACTAAGTAGCTGTACGACCCATTTTTCCTTCCCTCGTCCGTCATGCAGAGCAAAAAGCATTTTTTTTTTTCCTTCCCTTCCGCCTGTGTTGCATGGTAAATCTACATCCATTACGAGGAATGTATATGATCTTCCTCTTACTGTAGTTTTACAATGTATTATTCATCATTCAGTATGGGAGTCATGCAGGCCAGGAGCCTCCTAATACATAATTACTTCTCGTAATTCATCTCAGCTATAGCTTGCATCACAAGCTGGGTCGTTACGCTTCTGATGAATTAAGTTGTTTGAGGGCGCGGATGGCATGGCCACGTAACCTACCTGGTCAAGTACAGTGTATATATATACATCTGTCCAGTGAGATGTTAACAAGTGTCAAGTGGTGTAAAGATACAGTAATTTGAGGTCGTGAATTGAACAGTTTAGCATCCCTGTTAATAGTGATTACCCACATTAGCCCTTAATGTCGTCCAGTTTGGTGATCACTATGTGTTATGAGGTGAGGGTTCTACACGTTAATGTGTGGTCACTTTGAGTATATGTACAGTATATTTACTTATATGTAGACACAGACACACATCATCAAAGCGCGTACTGTGTGTGTGCAGGAGGTGATGCTGACGGAGGCTGTGTTCGAAGCGGCACAGGAGGAAATGGCGTACAAGACGTACGTGAGGGTGGAGGCTGTGGCGTCCCTAGTGGTGAAGGAAGGATTCATCGAGCAATGGCGGCAATACCACTCCTGTGCCCTGGACATCTGGTCAGTGAACAAGCTCTGGCTGCCAGAGACAGCGCCCTTCCTCCATGGCTTCCATGCTAAGTGGAAACATGTCTTCGCTGGTAAGTCCTGCTCAAGTGGGAAATAAATTCTAAAATGTCTCCTGCACGCAGGAGTAAATACAATATCTAACCTAACCGTTCAGATATCTTTATTTAAAACCAGACTAAGAAGTTAGAGAGAACTAGTAAAGTAATGGATTAATCAAACTATTTTTTCATTATACTATGACCTCAGTCTATGGCTGCTTTCGATCATATTATGATATGCTATTCTGATCACATCTCATCATTCCGTCTAATATAATGATAAGAATAATAAATAAACTGATCCATAACATTATGATTATCTTGAAAAAAGCTGTGGTCATAAAGTCTAGATACTTAAGTTTAATTATAGCTTCCCATATTATATAAGAACACTCAAGTTTAACATGACCCATACAATAAGTGAAATCATGTTTTAGCCATGTTTAAGCTATATCTTGTTCAAATGTTTAAAGATAAACGAGTAGTCATTCACTATAGTCCAACAGCAACATGACAAGTGGGTATTGAAGCAAAATACAGCTTTTGATAGACAAACTTCTAATTAATTGATCAAATCTTGCTTAGAAGTTGACATGAGAGAAAACGTATGTTATTACCATCAAAGAAAATGTGTGTAAACATCATAAATATTATGGTAAGCTAAGTTATAGTAATGACCGTTGTCTTTATTGGCGTAATCATGAATTGTTAACATCTGACGAATATAGATCATTGATCAGTGCTGTCAGAGGTAAGACTAATGCCTTACAAAGACAAGTTTAATGTGAATGGCGCCCGTGTCCACAGTAAGTCTGTTTGGTGCATGTTTTCGCAGTAGGAGGGCTATGTGGCTCCTTTTCCCTCACTAATTGATCTGTCTGGTGCCTTTTGTCCTCAGTAGGATATCTGACTGGTGTCCCTATCCTCAGGTGTGGGTCTGGTGAACGTCACTGTGGACTCCTTACCCGCTGGACTCTTCAGCGGGAAGCAGAGTGCAGGACTTCGACTCACGAAATGCTACGTAGGACGCATATCCTCAGAGCTGCTGGGAAATGTGAAGAGCCTGAAGTACCTGGAGATCCGGCAATCCTCTGTAGGACTCCTGGAAGGACCCCTGGGTAGGAAGGACCTACTAGTGAAGGGAGGAACTAAAGGTAAATATCCTGTGTATGTGGTCAGTTCAACGATAGGTCAGGTGGGTAAGGGCGCGCTACGTCTGACAGCCACGTCCAAGGAAGACCTCGTGTTTCATGAGGTCATCCTCGGACAGCTGGCAGCCGGGGCTGTGAACCTCTTCGGACGGGCTAAGCTGGTGCTGGATAGATGCCAGGTGGCCGACATGCCCCAGCTGGCTATCACACTACATAATAAAACCTCCGTCGCCATTACGAACAGCACGCTGGTCTTGCAGCGTGGAGCGCTGTCCAACCTACCCTGCTCCTTCTACCAACACCACATCCACTCCAACCAGATGCTCCTCCTCTCTGAAGACGGTGACCACGCCCCTGACCCTCGTAACCACACGGAGGACGTGGACCAGGTCTCTTCCACACGCCAACGTCTGGTGGAGATGTTGGAGATCGTCCTCCACCCGACCTGTGTGGAGGACAACCTTCCACCTTGGCTCCACCGGCCGTCCACCACGTCCCTCCCTCCCTATCCAGAAGAGATGAGGGATAGTTCCCTGCTGAAGACGGGGCTGTATAGCTTCGTGGGCGGAAGTGGTATAGCCATTATCATGGTGTTCGTCCTCACGTGTCTGCTCGTCCGTGCGCGACGCCGTCGACCAATCACCAGCCGGGATAACCAGGTGGTAGTCATGAGCCAGCTGACCCCAGACACCATCTATGAGGACCCTGCCTTCCTCCAGGCAGCCCCACCACCTGTCCCTCCTCCCCCGACCTTCCAGCTCTCTGACACCTTCCCGGGGAAGAACGGCGCATGTTCTTCTGGGGACGACCAGGACAGAGACGACTGCTGTACTGTCAGTCGTCCACTCATGAAGGCGGAGGAAAACGAGTACGTGCTCATGCTTGGCAGCGCTGGCACTACACGTGGTCATACAGCTGACGCTACACGTGGTCATACACTTGGCAGCGCTGGCACTACACGTGGTCATACAGCTGACGCTACACGTGGTCATACACTAGGCAGAACTGACGCTACAGTTGGCACTCCGCAACACCCTACTGGTCAGGCAGGCCCAACACCAGATATGTAAAAGTGACCCCTGGGACTAGGGGGAGAAAGAATCCTGCCTCCTGTTTTCTTTATGTGTCGCTCAAAAGGCGACTAAAGGGGTTGGGGCGGGGGGTGGGGGTGGAACCCCTCCCCCATCTTGTATTTCAACATCTAAAAGAAGGAACAGAAGAAGGAGCCAAGCGGGGAGTACCCATCCTCCCCAAAGGCTCAAGGTGTGTGTGTGTGTGTGTGGGGGGGGGGGGGGGGGGAGTTAGACGTGTTTGGAGGTACCCAAGAAGAGAAGAGAGGAACGCTACCTCGCTTAACGCGGGAAACGGCGACCATGTATTGAAGAAAAATGATGTATTACTAGCATGTTTTGCTCAATATAGTTACAAGTTAATGATCATTCATATAAATATGAATCATTATAAGGTCCTATGTCTTCATGTGAGTCAGTATGATATATTTATTGTACCTATGTGTCAGTATACAGTAGAACTTTATGTATATGTTATTATATAGCATTCACTGTAACTTAATTGTCACTTCGCATCGTATTGCTGTCTGTCTGTTTAAGGTGTTTACTGTATTTGTAGTAACTGTATTTGTACGAATCAAGGCGATGTATACTGTACGAACGAGTTATACAGTACTTAATGTATGAGTCAGTGTTGTATTCATTGTATCAGTATGACGCAGTATACAGCGATCACTGTATGGGTGTACAGTGGTCACTGTATGGGTGTATAGTGATCACTGTATGAGTGTATGATTCACTGTGTAATGTTGTATCATTCATTGTACAGTGTTCATTGTATCAGTGTGATTCAGTGTATAGTTATCATTGTAATAGATTCAGTGTATATTATTCATTACATGAATAAGTGTCTAGTTCTCATTGCATGACTGATCTAGTGATCAGTGTTCATTTATTAATAGATTCAGTGTATAGTGTTAATTGTGTCAGTATGACATTACATGCTTCACATTGAATTAATAGAGTTATTTATGGTGTTTATTACATTTATTTATATCAGTATACACTGTTCATTGTACTGAAATGAGCTGTTCAAACTGTTCAGTGTGTCAGTGTCAGTCAGTGTACAATATCTAGTGTGTTATTGTCAGTATAATGACCAGTGTTAATCAGTGTACAATGTCCACAGTATCAGTATGAGTCAGTGTACAGCATCTAGTGTATTAGTGTGGGTTAATACAGTGTATCTGTGTGTAGTATTCAGTATATTAACATGTCCTTGTATATAATGTACAGTATGTCTGTAGGAATATGGAATCACCTACATTTTTCATGGTGCAAACAGTGTACCTACATTATAACATGAGTCAGTGTACCTGAGTAAAAGACAGTGTATATAGTATATAATATATATACATTTAAGATTTTGTAATGTATATTACACTAAGAAAAATAATAAACATTGAAACTACAGCTGCTTATATCTTGGTTTATACCCATAATATATATATATATATATATATATATATATATATATATATATATATATATAGATAGATAGATAGATAGATAGATAGATAGATAGATAAATAGATAGATAGATAGATAGATACCTATTTTGAATATATGTGAACTGATGAACCGCGCCGTTTTCGCGAGCTGAGCTTTCTTTAAGGGTAAAAAAAATAACATTCCATTTGTAATTATGTCATGAAATATAAAGATAAATGAGGTAAGATAATTGTGATAATTTACATAGCCATAATAACAGGTCAAAGTTCAATGGTCATGACGTGCATGGTTGAGTCATGGTGTCTCACGGTGCGTTTGATTACCATTCAAGTAATTAAGGCCAGTTTAGCTTCCCCCCCTGGGATTTCTCCTCAGATAATGATAAATGGATATAACTACGCCATATTATATCCTCCAGGATCATTAAAATAAAGAAATAAATGAGATAAACTCATAATTTTTTCATAAGACAAACGAACGCGACGTGTCCTCGCGAACCTTTCTGAAACATTGACCAATTTAGAGACTTATAACCTTCTACAGCACCAATATACTGATATAGAATCAAGGGTTAATTAGATTTAGATAAATTAGATGTAGTTTAGAGTGATGGCTAGCATGATGGAGGTCAGGCGAGAGTGTTTTAGTAGATATTGAAGGAGGAGATGGCAGTGATGGCCGCGTAATGGCGGGAAGGTGTGTTGGGTCTGCAGACGACGTTAATATGGCAGGATTCCATGACAAGAACTCGCGCGTCGTCGGTACCTGGAAGGTATTGGCACTGTCAACCATTGTACAAATACAGGATAATCATGAAATTACCCCTAGTCCTCTTAGAGGACGTGGATGATGACCCTTTAATTACTACACACCCGAATTTATGATGTTGCCTTGTGTCAATGTACATCGATTACCTGTTGTTAAGCTGGGGATGGATGCTTCCTGTCGCTCAAGCTTTCCTAGGCAAGCTTAAGCTTAAGCTTAGGTTGTAGGTGTTGTAAGACTAGGGCAAGACCAGGCCTCACCTGACCCACTTCCCTGCTAACAAAGGCCTCTTCATCGTCTATATTATTTCCGACTCTAATTACTCCTCGGTTGTCATTTATGACCCATTTATTGGACTAACTAAGTTGTGTTTGCTTGTAATCACTTGTTTGTTGTTTGTTACACATGATAATAGGAGTAAGGGGCGAAAAACAGCATTAGTAATGGTTAATAAAACTGACTAGCCAGAGGGATATATGACTCAGGTCCTGGACATTAACACTACGTTAATCACTTTCTTATAAATCAATTACCTTTTTTATAGTAACTATACGTAATTTATCATGATTTATCACGAGATTTACTTAAGTACTGGTAGATGGTTCATATCCTTTATTTAAACTCCTATAAATGGCATTTTTCCTATTCCTCGCCTACAAATGGAGGTCCTATTTGTATCTTTTAAATTCCTGATGTTAATATGATTTAGAAATTGATGTCTATCATCCACTGGAGACCCACTACATATGGTCATGATAGGCCATTACTTCACACCTCTTGGACTGGGTCTTCATCACTGGGCCTAATAGAGAAATTCTACATCGGTGCATTTATTGCTGTTATGTTACGTTTAGACATTGTTTTTCAAGAGCATTGACTCGGTAATGTTGAAAAACTAACATTTTTCCATTAGTACAAGAAGCAAGATATATTAAGTATCATGTACATCTATTTTCGTGCGTGCGACTTGCACATTGAGTATTGGGCTGGGCGGCATTGGCACGTCAGAGGCTTGTATGATTCTTTTCTTTATATTGTTTTATAGATTAAATGTTAAGTTTCAGTATATAGTTATTACTGACAGTGTAGCATCATGTTGGAAATTAAGCTCATAATTCTCAATGAATATAGGTAACCAAGTACGAGTAATGTGATTTCATTAATAGAAAGGCACCATAAACAGGAACAAGATTGCGGATGTTCATAAAACTGAAAAGATTCTGTTATTCTAATAGTAATGAAAAACCTTCAGTTGAAAGAACGAATATAGAAGTCTGGAAAACCACAAGTGTATTAATGAGGGTGTACGTAGAGTTCCTTAGTGGAGGAATTGAAGGCTTGATGCTGGTTCTTGAAATGTTAGGTTACAATTGAGGATATGATTTTGAGCTGTTACTCTGTTTGATGCAGTCTGTCCACGCATTACAACTTTACTTGCCAAACAGTAGTGGCCTGTGCAAAATCTCCACGTACACTATGATTTTTCTTTATTCCCGATATCATATCCTCTAATGACACCCATATCACACATGTATTTGTGTATCTTTTCATATGAGCTTCCTTCAGCTTTATTGTTTACTCTTAAAATAATGGACTTTGCAGGTTATCAGGCTGGCTAAAAAAAGTTAGATGAATTGAAAACCATAGTTTAACCCTCTCACTGTGGCAGTTGTGATAGCCAGGGACACGATATGGGAGAGTCTCAGATATACCAAAAAATGTCCAAGTTTTTTATGTTATTACGGTTATCAAAAACATCATTTCTAAATAAAACACTATACAACTCAACCTGGTGAGATGCTCTATACCTCTTCTATTTCCCTTTATTTATGTTTATCTACTGCTAGGCATATAAGGTTTACAGGCATGTGAGGTATTTAGGATTATTTTTAGGCATGCATGATATGTATGCCAATTTTGTAAGTGATTTTGTCACAATCAAATACTGTGTGGTTACTTATGGATATCATAAGAACTATCTGTTATCTTGGAAGAGTGACACTTTGAAAAATTGTCTCAACACGAGGGCATAGATCTCATCCTGGCTTCCTTGACATCACCACTTATACTGATCAATGTATGGAAAAAGTTTAGGTTATTGTTTCTGGAAACAATAATTGGGATGACTCTGCAAGCATTAATGGCCATACATATTCCCTGAAGGCAAAGACAGGTGACTTCAAGAATGATTAACATGCACACCCTATTTCCAATGAATAAGAAAAATTTAATGTGATGTGTTTGCTCCTCCCACTGCTGTTATTAGTCTTGTTATTATATAATCCCAAAGATTTATTCTCAAGGTGTTTCTGCAGTGTCAAGGCTGTGCTAAAATCAGAAGCAGGGAAAGGATGTACTCCGTTGGAGTGCGAAGTTTGCTTATGAGATAATGCAATCTCATTAGTGGTAGCTTTTCACTTACAGCATGACCACAAGTAGGCAGAGCCCAGTAATGCCCCCTACCAGTAGTGAACAGGTTCAGTACACTCAAATAAAGTTAGCCCCTAACTCATTTGTTCAGAAAATGTGTACTGTATCCAGCCGTCACGCAGATAACAAGAACTCATGTAAGAATGGTATAAGGAGAATAGTGAATTTTATTATTATTGTTATCATTGTTATTTGTTGATTTTTTTATTATACTTAGTCGCTGTCTCCTGTGTTAGCAATGTAGCGCAAGGAAACAGATGAAGAATAGCCCATACACTCATATACACATGGAAAGAGGGGCAAGGATGAAGTCTGTTGGGGAGGAGAGAGCTTAGGAAGTGAGTCAGTTGTTGTTCGCTGATGATACAGCGCTGGTGGCTGATTCATGTGAGAAACTGCAGAAGCTGGTGACTGAGTTTGGTAAAGTGTGTGAAAGAAGAAAGTTAAGAGTAAATGTGAATAAGAGCAAGGTTGTTAGGTACAGTAGGGTTGAGGGTCAAGTCAATTGGGAGGTGAGTTTGAATGGAGAAAAACTGGAGGAAGTGAAGTGTTTTAGATATCTGGGAGTGGATCTGGCAGCGGATGGAAACATGGAAGCGGAAGTGGATCATAGGGTGGGGGAGGGGGCGAAAATTCTGGGAGTCTTGAAGAATGTGTGGAAGTCGAGAACACTATCTCGGAAAGCAAAAATGGGTATGTTTTGAAGGAATAGTGGTTACAACAATGTTGTATGGTTGCGAGGCGTGGGCTATGGATAGAGTTGTGCGCAGGAGGATGGATGTGCTGGAAATGAGATGTTTGAGGACAATGTATGGTGTGAGGTGGTTTGATCGAGTAAGTAACGTAAGGGTAAGAGAGATGTGTGGAAATAAAAAGAGCGTGGTTGAGAGAGCAGAAGAGGGTGTTTTGAAATGGTTTGGGCACATGTAGAGAATGAGTGAGGAAAGATTGACCAAGAGGATATATGTGTCGGAGGTGGAGGGAACGAGAAGAGGGAGACCAAATTGGAGGTGGAAAGATGGAGTGAAAAAGATTTTGTGTGATCGGGGCCTGAACATGCAGGAGGGTGAAAGGAGGGCAAGGAATAGAGTGAATTGGAGCGATGTGGTATACCGGGGTTGACGTGCTGTCAGTGGATTGAATCAAGGCATGTGAAGCGTCTGGGGTAAACCATGAAAAAGCTGTGTAGGTATGTATATTTGCGTGTGTAGACGTATGTATATACATGTGTATGGGGGTGGTTTGGGCCATTTCTTTCATCTGTTTCCTTGCGCTACCTCGCAAATGCGGGAGACAGCGACAAAGCAAAAAAAAAAAAAAAATATACATAAACGCCCACATACACACATATGTATACATAAACACCCACATACACACATATACATACACATACGCAGACATATACATACATATACATTTTTTCATACTATTCGCCATGTTAGCGAGGTAGCGTTAAGAACAGAGGACTGAGCCTTTGAGGGAAGTCCTCACTTGGCCCTCTTCTCTGTTCCCTTCTTTTGGAAAATTAAAAACGAGAGGGGAGGATTTCCAGCCCCCTGCTCCCTCCCCTTTTAGTCACCTTCTATGACATGCAGGGAATACATGGGAATTATTCTTTCTCCCCTGTCCCCAGAGATAACATACACATGTACATGTTCATATTTGCTTGCCTTCATCTATTCCTGTCGCTACCCCACCCCATAGGAAAACAGTATTGCTATCTCCTGCTTCAGCGAGGTAGTACTATGGAAACAGACAAAAAAGGCCACATTCTTTCACACTTAGTCTCTAGCTGTCATGAGTTTGAGAATATTTTGAGGGGTATTTGATTTATAATTGTAAGTATTACAAACTCTGTAATAGCTTTTGTATGCTTGCTTTAATAACTTGTAGTATTTGTTGTGCAATGCTAAGGGGAATTTTTTTTTGGTATTGATTAGTATCATATGACGTAACCATGTTAACTTTTTTACAATTTGATCCTTGCATTGTTACAGATAATAGAATGCGTCTCACTGTCAGGGTCGTCAGAAGCAACAGGAATTGAGGGGTAAGTTTCATCTCACGACATACACTTCGTTCTACAGTACATAGTGTGCACTTTCATGAATAGAAGCAGGGCTCAGGTATTTTTGTGTTGAAATTTAGAATATCATCTTCAGAATTGGTGCCAAAGGTCTTGATTAGATTATTTTCTGATAGTCATAGGAAAGTTAAAATGTTGAATGTGTAAGTAATGCTTTTACAAGTCTGATTGTGTGTTTTATGTGTGCTTTCACTACAACACTAATACTTCAATAGTTAGGGAAGGTCTAGCCAAAATTGAAACACAAAAGTGATTGTATCATATACTGATTATATACATTATGTTTATTTGTAGTCATGTTGATTATTACATTATCAACTATGACAAATGTTATATTTTGCTTAAATTCATAGCATTTCCATCCATTAAGTTTTGATATATTGATTTCTGCAGTGCTATGTAGTGGCACTTTTGTATTCTCAAGCTTCTTTAACTTTCCTGTATTTAAGATTGCCTTTGTTAGATGTTATATTAAGAGTATGATAAAACAAATATAGCAACTTTTCTACCCAGAGGTTGTTAAGGTTTCATATGAAACTATTGTGTTTTACTTTCTCCCTTTTACATATGAGTTATTTTCATATGTACAGTATAGACTTTTGTAGATGACTGGCAGGTTTGTTTTACAGAGAAAGTTTCCTTTGACTCTTGGATATTTTCTCAAAAAATGTTGTAATGGCAGCTGTCTGATGGTTGCTTCTCTCTTTTTAATACCTGTAGGATGTGGTGAATGTGGTCACCATGCTTTGTAGGGTGTGGTGGATATTGTCACTAAACCTTTATGGTATTTGAATATGCTGTGATATCAGCCATCTTGTGGCTGTGATGTCAATCATCTGATGGCTGGAATGGTAGCCATTTGATGGCTGTAATGTCAGTCATCTGATTGCTCTGATGCCAGCTATCTGATGGCTAAACTACCAGCTGTCTGGTGGCTGTTCCTCTTTTGTATAGTCACCTGTCAGTGCCTTTTTCTTATGATTGTTTTAGTTAAAGCTGACATGTGAATTTGTTGATTCCTGTGAACAGGATGGATCCTGTGTTGGTGACTCCCTGATTGTGATATGTAGTTTGGTATGAGTAGTTTTTGAAGTGTTTTGTCACTTTCTTAACAATGTCAGTCTTCATTTGAATAGCTTAAACCTGATTTGCTATTTCTTAGCTTTAGTCAGAAGGCTGATATCACGGACTTTAACGGAAAGAGAAATCTGCAACATACCAAAGCAAATTTTCTATTCTTTTGCAGGACTGAGTTTGTTCTGTCTGAGGCGGGAGATGTCACTTGGACTGTTACAGATGGCTGTGATGCACTCCCACTCTTCTCCTGCCAGATGTACGAGGTGTATACTTACCAAAACCTTCAGTGTTATGTTAACAGAACATTACTGCGCTTTGCTGCCTACAATGGACACATTATTGAGTTTAGAGTAAGTTGCTATATGATTGAGCATGAATGCTAAAGCACATATCATTATATGAATTTGGTTGATAAATAAATGAGGAATGAGGATATCGAAATAAGGTGTAGAATACTTTGAAATTTGCAACTCCCGGGATCCTTTTTTTGAGCTCATGCAGCACTCAGGAGGTCAGGCACATTTTTTTTGCTAGGATGATAATTGATGAATTATGGTGGTGATTTTTGTTTGTCTGGGAAGGGTAATTGTAGGGCAGTTAGGAATAGGTGTTCATTGTTTCATTGTGGAAGATGCACCAGGGCATGAGGGGGTCACATGATATGTTGAATTGATGTTTTTAATGTTGAAGAAATGGGTGGTGTTCAGAGTGCAAATGTACAAGTGTAATGTGTTTCTTAGAAAGAGTAGCAAGAACATTTCATTGTTTTGTTACCTAGATTTAATTTTCTTGCAGCTGGACCAACCGGTGATGTCGCGGGACCTTATGTTGTTGACTTATGATGGCTGGTTTATGCTGCAGTGTGAAAAGGTGAGACTCATATTGCAGTGCATGAGTATAGCAGTATACCTCATTTACATCCTTGCGTCTCACCTGATGCCCCAACCATAAAAACATTAATAGATCAACATATTAAAATCATATCATAGTTACTTTTACAGGTATTCCTTCCATAGGAAGCATTTAAATTCATATGCTTTAACTTCCTCAAAAGTAGAAGTATTTTTGCATATAGTAATCCTTGAAATGAGTGTCAGTTTCATTGTGTCAGTAGAAAACATGTTACTATTTATATGTTATTTCTCTCTGATGGTGTGACAGAAATTTCTTGCTATTACATGCATTTGCCTGAGATTGAAATATATTTCTATTTGAAATTTTTTTTTAGTTTTGTTTATACTATTTTTTTCCAGCTAAGTACTCCAGAGATTGCTCCAGACCTTCCATATTCTCTACTTCCTGCACTGTCGGATGGCTATTTTTCTGATGTTACCATTACTGCAAAGTCTGGAAGAAAGGTATGACTTTTAACATTTAATAAGTTTAACTTGTAGATTAGTAAGAAACCACTAATCATCTAATGAAAATTGTTATGCTTTGATTTTGATGCTAGTAGACTTCATATGATGACTTATGTAGGAAAGTATATTATTGTTATAATAATGATATTCCTTGCATGCCTTTCACCCTCCTGCATGTTCAGGCCCTGGTTGCTCAAAATCTTTTTCACTCCATCTTTCCACCTCCAATGTGGTCTCCCACTTCTCCTCATTCCCTCCACCTCTGACACATGTATCCTCTTTGTCAATCTTTCCTCACTCATTTTCTCCATGTGACCAAACCATTTCAACACACCCTCTTCTGCTTTCTCAACCACACTCTTTTTATTACCACACATTTCTCTTACCCTTTCATTACTTACTCGATCAAACCACCTCGCACCACATATTGTCCTCAAACATCTCATTTCCAACACATCCACCCTCCTCCGAACAACCTTATCTATAGCCCACGCCTCGCTACCATATAACATTGTTGAAACCACTATTCCTTCAAATATACCCATTTTTGCTTTCCGAGATAATGTTCTCACCTTCCACACATTCTTCAACGCTCCCAGAACCTTCGCCCCCTCCCCCACCCTGTAACTCACTTGCACTTCCATGGTTCCATCCGCTGCCTAATCCACTCCCAGATATCTAAAACACTTCACTTCCTCCAGTTTTTCTCCATTCAAACTTACCTCCCAATTGACTTGTCCCTCAACCCTACTGTACCTAATAACCTTGCTCGTATTCACATTTACTTTCAGCTTTCCTCTTTCACACACTTTACCAAACTCAGTCACCAGCTTCTGCAGTTTCACACCTGAATCAGCCACCAGCACTGTGTCATCAGCGAACAACAACTGACTCACTTCCCAAGCTCTCTCATCCACAACAGACTGCATACTTGCCCCTCACTCCAAAACTCTTGCATTCACCTCCCTAACAACCCCATCCATAAACAAATTAAACAACCATGGAGACATCAAGCATCCTTGCTGCAAACCAACATTCACTGGGAACCAATCACTTTCCTCTCTTCCTACTCATACACATGCCTTACCTTCCTTCCTTCCTTCATACTATTCTCCATTTCCCTGCGTTAGCAAGGTAGCATTAAGAACAGAGGACTGGACCTTTGAGGGAATATTCTCATGTGGCCCCCTTCTCTGTTCCTTCTTTTGGAAAATTAAAAAAAAAACGAGAGGGGAGGATTTCCAGCCCCCGCTCCCTTCCCTTTTAGTCACCTTCTACGACACGCAGGGAATACATCCGTGATGAAAATTTTCACTGCTTCTAGCACCTTGCCTCTCACACCATATACTCTTAATATCTTCCTCAGAGTATCTCTATCAACTCTATCATATAACTTCTCCAGATCCATAAATGCTACATACAAATCCATTTGTTTTTCTAAGTATTTCTCACATACATTTTTCAAAGCAAACACCTGATCCACACATCCTCTACCACTTCTGAAACCACACTGCTCTTTCCCCATCTGATGCTTCGTACTTGCCTTCACCCTCTCAATCAATACCCTTCCATATAATCTCCCAGGAATACTCAACAAACTTTTACCTCTGTAATTTGAACACTCACCTTTATCCCCTTTACCATAGTACAATGGCACTATGCATGCATTCTGCCAATCCTCAGGCACTTCACCATGAACCATACATACATTGAATATCCTCACCAACCAGTCAACAACACAGTCACCCCCTTTTTAATGAATTCCACTGCAATACCATCCAAACCCGCCACCTTGCTGGCTTTCATTATTATTATTATTTTTATTATTATTATTATTATTATTATTATTATTATTATTATTATTATTATTATTATTATTATCATTATTATTATCATTAATAGAATAATGATAATATTATTGTTGCTATTACCGTTACTTTAACTGTTGTTATTATTATCTCTCCCTCCTGTATTACGTTCCAAAAGAAAGAACTGAGGAAAGAGTCAAACGAGGATCTTTTGTACTCTAAGGCTCAGGCATCTGTTTTCCTTGTTACCTTATCTTCCTACAGGTATTCCCTCTTAGTCAGCTTTTCTTCACTCCTCCTCTCCTTTTGTTCATACCATTTCAGCAGTCCCTCTTCAGCTATCTCTTACATACTATTTTTTGCTTCCACACCTCCTCCATACCCTGTCATATTTTTATTTGATTAACCTTCCTTACACACATATTCTCCTCAGATATTAAATTTCGAACAGGTCTACCCTCTTTCACACTTTTTCATTAAGGGTTCATGACTTGTACCCACACAGAACTGTCGGGACTACCATGCCATAAAACATATCCGTGAATGCCCTCACTGTTGTGTATATCCATTTCAGTTTGAGGTGCACAGCATCATTTTGGAATCTAGCATGCCAAATATGGACTGGAATTCTCTATGTGGAATGGAAGACTCTGTCTTGGAGACCATCCTCCATTTCTTGTATTCCTGTTGTCTCCCTTCTACACTTACTGCTTCAACTGCCCAGAAGACTATTGCTGCCACGCAACATTTAGATGGCTTTGAAGACTTCAGAAAGAAATGTGACATCTTCATTAAGAACACACATCTGAGGAACAGTGAGTGTCATCTGAATTGCAATGGATGTATGTTTCTAAGATGAATATATTGTTCTTTGTAAGAATTTAAGGTGATTCCTGTAGGCTCGACTTCTCTGTCACTCATGTCTTATCACTTAACCATCCCTTGAGTCTCATCCTGGATTACTATGAATTTTTCCCCTGGATGTACTCCATCAATTATTCTTTCATCTGTTATCAAAAATGTGCTCTTAACCTGACCGTTTTTTTTTTTTTCCCATAGATGGGATTAGCAATTATAAGGTATTTGAAAACATTTGTTCTATAATATTTATGATTTTTCTTAGATTTTACCTATTTACAAGCAGCCATATGCATAGAACATTCAGTGTTCATTATAAGGCACACAACTCCATGGTATACTGTTCTATAGCTTTGAACAAGCTTGATTTTCTATCCCTCACTTCATACGTATCCTAAAGAATATGTTTTGACTTCTCATTGTATTTATATGTGTGAGCATGAGTTTACTTATATGTTTATATATATGTATATATATGTCTTGTTTCCTTGCGCTACCTCGCTATCTCGGGAGACAGCGACAAAGGAAAATAAATAAATGAATATATAAATATATATATAGAATGATATAACATGTAAGTCAACTCATGTTCATGCATGAACACAATGAGAAGTTAAAAAATTAGTAAGTTTATTACTTATATGTTAACTAATTTTAAAAGTTGAAAATGGTCTGTTAGTACAATATATCCAAAATGTATAATATTTGAGAGTCAGATGTGGTGTTGTAGTTGCAGATGTTTAGGTTTTTAAATTTTTCATCTCTTTCTAACATCCATGTTGAAATTTAATGTTTGTTGCTGTTACCACATTATTACATGCTGAGCTTTGTGTGTCTTCATATAGTTGTGCAGTATATAATCCTGAGCCAAAACATCCTTTGGTTTATTCTGCAGGATTAGTATCTCTGATGCAGGAAGTCCAGGAGTGTGTTGAGGTTATGGTCCAACTCTTCAATCCCAGTGACCCAGCAGTGACTAGTCCTGCCCACCTCATCACAGTCCTCAAAGCTGCTCTGAGGCAAATGGCCATTGGTAAGACATTGTTCTCAATATATGTATGGATCATTGCAATTAAGGACCTAGTCCATATTGATAATTACATATCTTGTACATTACAGTTTTAAGATTACTAGCTTACTGAGTAGATTATAATGTATTTTTGTAATAATTCTGTTATAGGCCTTTTAAAGAATCTTTTAGAAATCCAGTAGCACCTTGTTTCAGTTA
Organism: Panulirus ornatus; assembly: GCF_036320965.1. NCBI lineage: Eukaryota > Metazoa > Arthropoda > Malacostraca > Decapoda > Palinuridae > Panulirus > Panulirus ornatus. The sequence goes on along the minus strand of NC_092268.1, from coordinate 3,765,051 downwards.
TGGTAAAATAGTTAATCCAATGCTACATTGTTTTAGGTGTGGTGAAAGTGGTTGAGTTAAGCCAGGAGTTTGAACACTGTGGATGGAGACTTACCCAAGCCGAACAACATGAAGTAATGCGGTACACTCGATCACAGCTGCCACCCCTATTGGCAAAAGTGGTGCGACTTTTGTCTAATGTCCGTGCATCTCTTGCTGCCCTCAACCACCACACTCGCCAGCAGCTGGCACAACAGCTTGTTCCAGAGGTATTGTATCAGTGCTGATTCAAAAGATTATTGACTTCTGTTGACCTATACTGATGTGGAACTTCGCTACTCCTTGTATTTTGTGTATTTATATTCAGGTTTACTTTATAAAATTTTGTCTTTTTTATGAGTATATTCATTGGTAAAAGGGGATGCCAGTAGGTGTTCTAAGTGGTGAGATGGGAAGCATTGGTAGAAATCACATTTGTTTGGGAGAATGATGAAAATGATGATAGAGGCATTTAGTGAATACAAGGTATGATGTTACTTTTCATAGATATTTGTTACATATAAAGATGATGCAGTGAAGTGGAGAATTAAAACTGTTGTAGAATATACAATTATAAAAAGGAAATTAAAGTAATCTTTTGGACATATAAGATTCTAAAGGAAAAAAATGACACTAAAGGTGCTAGGGAAGATTCATTTAGTTTTTTATACATCCATGTTTACTTCTAGAATTATATCTATTACAACTTTCAGCTTTGTTTAAACTTAGTTTTATAACTTTTTTCATGATCCATCACTTTTCAAAAGAGAATGCTGTCTCCATATGTTGTATACTCAGTAATGATTTGATTTCAGTAAAGTTCAGATTAACACATAGATTTCTTATATTCTATCTATTTTTATCTTTGACATCTGTTCCAACTGGAACTCCCTCACAGGGATGGCCATGACAATAGAGTCTCCACAACTAGTGAACTCCATTTTTTTCATATTTTTAGGGAGAAATACTCGTTTCAGTAGGTGTTCATGGAACAGTTTTATACAGATTCAATCAGTGACATTAAATCCAGTGTTTTAACTATGTTATAGTGGAAATGTTTCTGTTTTCAGATTAACTCAGTTCTTCAAACTGTTTGTGTTGATGTAGGATCACTGAGAACAAGTTTAGAACACATAATTCAGGCATCATCTGCATCTTTAGAGTCTACACATTCACCTACACATCTTCTAGCCAAATCACTCAGAAATGTAAGTTGTGCATAGAAGGTCCTTCAGTGATAAAGATTATTAAGTAATATAGTTTTAATTTCTTTGCTTTTTAATTTGTACATATCTTAATTAACATTTATAACCCTTGGCTACAAAATTTGAACTTACCCCATGGCTGTAAATGATTTTGTGATATTTGGTAACTTTCCAGTTAGCTTGAAGTAACGTATGCAGCATTATTTCTATAGAGTTGTTGAATTTACTTTTACAATTCAATTTCATGTTTCTGGAGTGAATTACTATCAGTCTTCATTTCTCATCATTGTTTGTGACATAGGTGAATGTTACATTTGAAATGTATGAGCAATTTTTGCTAATGTAATTTACATGGTGTTTTACTATATCTTTGCTTTTCTGTTTTATGAATGTGAAATTTAAGCTGAAATTGATTTAGAAAAGGAAAAACAAAGAGAATTGAAAATTTTATATTCTTCTATTAATTAATCGATGGTGATTTTGGGAGCACACATTGAAAGTTGATTAAACTGAAAGTTTTAAATAGTTCAGGTTTTCCTTGTTCTATTTCTTCACTGTTGGTCAGGTGATCCAAAAGTTAATCACAGTAATTGCATCCAAAACAATAAAAGTCTGTTTTATGAAATGAATGGCTCATCAGTTTTCCTAGAAAACTTCTATTTTTCTTAATTTTTTCCCTTAACAATTGGTTGCCCATATTATTGAAATTCCTTTTAATTCAGTAAATCATTCCATAGTCAGATGTTTTAAGTTATTTCATTTTTTTTAAAATTGTGATATTGTTAATGATGACAGCTAGAGACAGTGTTAATGAATGTGGCCTTTTTTGTCTGTTTTCTTGGTGCTACCTCGCTGAAGTAGAGGGCAGGATTGCTGTTTCCTGTGGGATTTGAGTTGGAAATTCTGATTTCTTTCAGAGTAAAATGGAACAGCAGAATAAGCAAAACCCTGATGTATCCATAGTTTCAAGAATGAGCTTGCTTTATTGTAAGTGTTTGTAGATTGTTCTACTGCACTTTTGCAGAACACTCAGTAAGTGTTTTACCTTTGATTTTTTAACAGGATCTACACCTTCGTGAGCTGCAAAAATTGCGCATACTTCAAGAGAATTTAACTTCTTTCCTTAATTCACTTGTTCACAAAAGAGAGCAATTTAAAGAGATGGTAGGAGGAGCAAGGGTGCGGGGAGTTGCACGCATCATTGAACACTTCACTGAGGAACTTCCTATTTTAACATTAAGGCTTGAAGAAGCTGCAGCAGCTTTAGAAGATATGCTGGAATGGTCTGAGTTTAAGTTTGTGTTCAAGGGAGCAACCTCAAAAGTGGTGAGTTTCATTTGTATTGTAATGTGATTTATGGGTTATGATTTTTTTGGCATTTGGTTTTCAGTGTCTAATCTCTTTTGATGTATATTTTCATATATATTATTATTGGCTTTTCTACTGTCTATCTGCTTTTAGTTACTCTTGCAATGGAAGATTCACCCTCTTAGAGTTTGTATCATTGGAGTAGAATCTCATTAAAGAACTACTCACCTTAAAGGAATCCATCTTTTCCTTGTTACTGAATTTATATATTCAATAGCTGTCTAGTGTAATGCATCAAAACCACAGTCTCCTGACCTCAACCAGGCCTTACAGATCTTTCTGTGGGTGCTGGATGTGCCCAAGTTCAGTCTGTTGACAGCACATCACTCTCTATTTCCCACATTTCTCCAATTCAATTTATCCTATGCATGCTATTCACTCTCCTGCATGTTCAGGCCCTGAGCACTCAAAATCTTTTCACTCCATCCTTCCATTTCTAATTTGGTCCCCCCTTCTCCTTGTCCCTTCCACTTTTGATACATGTGTCTTCTTTGTCAACCTCTCACTCATTTTCTCCTACTGTCCAAACCATTTCAGCACACCCTGTTTAGCTCTCTTAACCATACTTTTCTTATTAACACAACTCTTTCCTGCCCTCTTTTTACTTACTTGATCAGACCACTTCACATGACATATTGTCCTCAAACATTTCATTTCCAACGAACCCACCCTCCTCTGCACATCCTCATCTGTAACTCATGCTATACATTGCTGGGACTACTATACCTTCAAACATACCCATTTTCACCCTCCCAGGTAACATCCTCTCTTTTGACACATATCTCAGTGCTCTCAGAAGCTTCACCCCCCCCTCACCCACCCTCTGGCTCACTTCTGCAACCATGGTTCCATTCACTTAAATGTCCACTCCCAGGTACGTAAGCAGTTCACTTCCTCCAGAATTTTCCATTCAAAATCACTAATTTGTTTCTTTGTACTGCTAAATTTAACAGCATTTATTTTATTCATATTTACTCTCAGTTTCTTCCTGTTGCACATTCTACCAAACTCAGACACCAATTTCTGCAGTTTTTCACTTGATTGTATCACCAGTGCTGTGTCATCAGGCTCTCTCAACCCCGACAGACTGCATACTCAACCTTCTCTCCACGACCTTTTTGTTTACCTCCCTCATCACCCCAGATTAAACAGCCATGGTGACATCACACACCCCTACTGCAGACCAAGCTTCATCTAAAACCACGTTCCTACATGCACTCATGTCATACAGTCTTGATAAAACTTTGTATTGGTTTTGGTAGCTTTCCTTTCCCTCTGTTTACCCTTAAAACCCTCCACAAAGCACCTCTATCAACTCTGTCATATGTTTTCTCCAGATCCGTAAATGCCACATGCAAACCTGTTTTTCTAAGAGTTTCTCGCACACAATCTTTAATATAAACACCTGATCCACATATCCTTTACCTATTGTGAAATCACATTAATGCTCTCCAGTCTGATACTATGTACACGCCTTCACTCTCTTAATCACCAGTCCTTTATACAACTTACCAGGTTTCCTCAACAAACTAATAGCTCAGTAGTCTGAACTTTCACCTTTGTTGAGGCAGTCCTTCTGTGAAATGGGGAAGATTCTGTATTTTCCCAGCTTTTATTGTAGGAAAATTCAGAAATTATGTCAGGTAGGGGAGGGGGAAGCAGTGATTTGCCTGCATTCTATCGAAGATCTTTCTTGAAATGTGTTTTTTTTTACTTATGTGTCATTCCATTACACTTTATATTTCCTTAATTGTTTCAGGGCAGTATTGTAGAGCGTCTTGTTGAACACCGTGGAGTGGTTGAGGCCTTAGTGTTGGAGTTGGTGGAGCGAGTTGGCCACCCAGCCTTTACCACCTCTCTGCAGCACCTTGGTCTCCTTGCCCCATCACAGCATCCCTCATCAGGGGAATCACCATCTCCAGAAGATCCAAAAGCACAAGGTATAAACAAGAAATTTTAATCATTAGCATTTTATGGATACTATTGTTTTTCCTGAGCTAAACAATCAACCAAAATGCTTTGGCTACTGGCATTACTGGAGACACATGTGGATTTGATTTCATTGTTGATATATTTGTAGATGTAATTGCCAAATAAGATATAATTCATTTTGATATTCCCATGGTGTATGGCAACTGGTACCATGGAAGCTGAAGTGAGGCATAGGCTTGTGAGGGGAATAAGTACCTGGGTGCATTGAAGAATTTGAAAAGAAAGTTCATTATCTTTGAGAGCAAAAATGGGTATGTTTGATGTGTTAATAGTTCCGACACATGACAAAGTACTAAAACATAAGTGGGACGTCTCCTTTGAATATAAACAGGGAGGTGAATAATGTACCTTTTACAGAAAACAGGTCATCTGAACCGTACCACATATTTAGTTATAAGCGAGTAAGAAGAATGAAAAGGTGTCTTGAAAGAACTAAGGCCACAAATATATTCTTAGTATAATATGTTACAAAATAGCAACATACCAGACAAGAGGCAGTGTTGAAATGAGATATGTGATGATTAGAAAAACAAAACCTCCCCTGAAGTGTCTCTAGCAGAAAGAGCTGAATGTATGAATTTAGTGGATGCAGGAATATGAATGATAAAGAGATAGAGTTGGTAGATTGTTTCATGGTGGAGATTCAGTTTATGGCAGCATAGGAATACTCTGGATGGATAAGATTACTTGTGGTAAAGTTAGAGATGAACAGGAAGAACTTATATGTAAGGAGTGATTAGATCAGAGCTTAATAACAATCTCCATTGAAGAAGTACCTGATTGTTTCTTTTTTATAAAAATAATGCATTATAGCTTGGATAAGATGTGTTTTTAAATATGTTGCATTATACTATACATGTATTTTTTTCTCTTAAGTGGCCCTTTTAATAAGAGTATTTTTTTTCTTCAGAATTTGGGCCATCAGCAGCAGCTGACTCAAATTCCCAAGGTGATATGGAAGTACTGATGAATTCTGGATCACGCAGTAATTCTAATTCCTCAGATAGTTCAGGCAGTGGTAGCCATCATCATCGTTCTTCCCTTCTTGATATAATTACACTCCATGATGAGCACTCTGAGTCACCCTGTCAGGTATGCTCTTCTATTATTTGAAATAGCTCCGTAAATACCAAGAAAAATTTTAGTCTATTACTCAAAAAGCTACATTTGATATTTCATGTTGTAAGACTGCAGAATTCTTCCCAGATATCTAGGTCACCATACACTACACATTTTGGCCAGGAAAGTTAAACAGCAATGGCAAAAATCTCTTTTAAGATAACTATTTTTGTTATGGCTAATTCATATAAAAGGATATGCCTGTTACATTTGTAAAAGAAGTGTAAGTACACTTAAATCTTATATCCAGTAATGATACAAGAGGGAAGGATTTCACTGCCCCACTGCATCATGCCTAGTAATTTTCTACAATATGTAGGTGATGTGTATGTAGTAGCCTTTCTCACCTGTCTCCAGGGTTGAAAAAAGATGGGTTGGTAGGATGTGGTGAAATTAAAGATGCCGAAAAGCCAGAGAACATGGGATGTACTGTGGAGAAGGTATAGGAGGTATTACAGCTAGCCAGCAAATGAAAGTTATGAGTGAGGGCAAGGAATGAACAGCATAAGATAGGGAAAGTTTTAAAAGATTTGTGAAGCAGTTCAAGAGATGGGGCCCCAAGAGATTAAAACTCTCTCCCAAATGATAAGCAAAAACATAATTGCTAAATGATGATTATATACATAAGCAGTCTTTGTACATCTTATCTCCATTCTTTCTTCTATGGTATCTATTTTTATGTATCATAACTGTTTTCTCATATGTGATATTGAAAGCATTGTAATGAAAGTTCATGTGTTTGCTAAAATGCAGAAATTCTTATAGTATATCATAAGTATTGTATCTGCATTATGTCTTACAGCTGAGTTTGGTGAGACGGGTGTGTGAGCCACCTCCATCACGTAGCAATCCTTTGGCTATCAATGTTGCTCGGCTGTTAACCACTCCATTGTTAAGTGACATGACCTTTGTGGTTGTTCCACCAGCAGGTTAGATCCAATTTATTGTGCTCACAGTATTATGCTTGTCAAGTGTGTATATTTTCTGATTTTATTATTTATTTTCTTACTCATATTTTAATAGGTCTCTTCTTGAAATGCTGCTTCAGACATTATGTTTGCATGTAAAATTAGCACCAGTATATACTATTTATTTTCTCTTGTAAGTATGATGGAAGAAACTGTAGGTAGTGATGGAATTTAATTTCCAAGTGAAAAAGGAAAGAGAAGTGTATGGGTGTGATCTATAGGGAAGGAGTATAAGAAATTGTTTTAGAAGATGGTTAGTAGTGAGAAAATCAAGTGAACAAATGGAAGCATCAGTGAAAGGGGCAAATGGAGAAATGGGAAAAGGCAGAGATAGGTTGAAGAGGCTATGGAGTGAGTACTTTGGTGCCAGAAGTAGGGATTTTGGGTTGGGGAGATATGCTAAGTGAGTCATGGCAAATGGTTTGATGAAAAGAGGGCAGGTAGTAAAAGCCTTGTGTAAGATGAAAGGTGGCAGGGCAGCTAGATGGAAGGGTATTACTGTTTAATTTCTTAAGAAAGGGGGTGACTGTATTATTGATTGAGTAGTTAAGATTTTCTATGTATTTATTGATCATGGTGAGGTGTCTGAGGTTTGTGGAATGCTTGTATAGTGCCATCGTATAAAGACAATGGGGACACGGATGAGTGCTCGGACTACAGAGTTATAAGTTGTTGAGTGTATCTGGTAATATGTATGGGATGATGATGATTAAGAGGGTGAAGGCATGTTCAGAGCATTTTGGATGGACAATGTAGTTTCAGGAGTGGTAGAGGATGTATAAATCATGTGTTTGCTTTAAAAAATGTATGTGAGAAATACTTAGAAACAGATGGTTTAGTTATTATTATATTTATTATACTTTGTCGCTGTTTCCCGCGTTAGCAAGGAAGCACAAGGAAACAGACGAAAGAATGGCCCAACCCACCCACATACACATGTATATACATACGCATCTACACATGCACATATACATACCTATACATCTCAGTGTATATGTATATATACACACACAGACATATACATATATATGGCATTAATGGATGTGGAGAAAACATATGGTATGTGTGTGAGAAATACTTAGAAACAGAAGATTAGTATGTAGCATTTATGGATCTGGAGAAAGCATATGTGTGTGTGAAATTCTTAGAAACAGAAGATTAGTATGTAGCATTTATGGATCTGGAGAAAGCATATGGGAAGGTTGATAGGTTGCTTTATGGAAGGTGTTATGAGTATATATATTGTGGAAGGAAAGCCATTAGAGACAGTGAGGTGGCTTTGTCTAGAGATTAAGAGGTATGTGAGTGATAAGGTAGAGGAGGGGGAGTGTTTCTCTGCAAAAATGTGTCTGAAGAATGGGTGTGTGATGTCACCATTTCTGTTTAATCTGTTTATGGATAGAGTGGGGAGGACAGTAAATACATGGCTCTTGGAAAGTGGGACATATATGTACTCCAATGGAGGTTGGAGTGCTTGGGAGTTTAATCACTTGCTGTTTGCTGATGACGTGACATTGGTGGCAGATTCAAGTTGGAAACTGCTGAAGCTGGTGTTTGAGTTTGGTAGAATGTATGAAAAGAGAAAGTTGATGGTAAATGTGATAAAAAAACAAGCTTATTAGGTTGAGCAGTTTGGAGAAACAGGGTAGTTGGGGTATGAATAGAGAAAACTTGGAGGAAGTGAAATATTTTAGATACCTAGGAGTGGACATGGTAGCAAATGGGAACTTAAGTAAGTAATAGGGTTGGTAAGGGAGCACTGAGGAATGTTTGAAAACAGAGAGCAAGGATGGGTATGTTTAGGGGTATAGTAGCCCCAATGGCATTGCATAGATGCTTTAGATGAGAATGCAAGGAGGAGGGTGAATGTGTTGGAAATGAAATGATTGAGGACAGTATGTGGTGTGAGGAGAGTTGATCAAGTTAGACAGGGTAGCATAAGAGAGATGTGTGGTAATGAGAAGAGTATGGTTGAGAGAGCTAAAGAGGGTGAACTAAATTGTTTGGACATAAAGAGAGAATGAGTGAGGAGAAGTTGACACAGAGGATAGAAGGAGACTGAAAGGAGATGGAAGGATGGGGTGAATAAGGTTTTGAGTGACTCAAGTTTGAACATATGGCAGGGTGTGAGACGTGCCCAGGATCAAATGATTTGGAGCAGTATGGTATGCAGAAGGTAATTTGTGATCCATGGACTGAACGAGGACATCTGAAGTGGCTTGGGGAAATTGTGCAAAGGTCTGTTGAGGCCTAGTTTTGGATGGGGTTTTGTGGTTTTGATGCATTATAAATGACAGTTAGAGAATGGATGATGTAATTGAGGCCATATTTCAGAGAAACTGCTTTGGATACCATGGCTTACAATCGAAAATTGTGTAATAAATAGTGAATGATGAAGACCGTGTAATCCACAGACATAAAGGATATCAGCTGATCAGGGGCACTGACATGGCAAACAGTGAGACATTAGGATACCTTAGCAAGGAATATCTTACCTATTCTGCTTAACTGCAAGAATGAACCCAGCCTTTAGAAACAGCCTTTCAAAGTAAATCCTAACATTCATTTTCCATTGACAGTACCCTGCTCCTTAAATGTTTGTGAAGGGAGTTGCCTGGGTGCTCTTGTTTCCTTGCTCTTTGTACCCATTCAGGCTATTGCCTTGGTGTTATTGAATCCCATACATTTCTATTCAGTTCCTATGTATGGGTAGTTAGGATGTTTGTTCTGCTCTCTGAATTGTTTCCTGTTCCTTGGTCTTGTTGGTAGGTAATCAAGTTTATTACTCTTGTGCTGTTGTATCTCCCATGTTAAATGTATTTATCTCATAGAGTTGGATATTATAGTGCTCCCTGTATTCTGTCTACATAACAGCCCCTTTCCTTTTGTATTCTCACTGTTTACTGTGCCCACCTCTTAGAAATAGGAAGTCAGAGTGTTGCCCTTATGTTGTTGTATCCATGTTTTCTTTATTTTCTTGTTGGGATAGATAGTCAGAATGTTACCTTCAGGCTTTGTGTCCATAATGTTTTTTGTACTCAGATCTTGGAGATGGATGGTAAGAATGCAGCCTTTGTGTTTCCTTTAGATTTACCATGTGTAAATGATGCTAAATGTTTTCTTGTTAATAGGTATGGAAGACTGTACTTTTTGCAGGTTTGTATTTTGCAGGATTTTTTGTATTTTACATACACCAAACTTAGTAAAGTGACATATCAGATTATGCTCATCTTGCAGATGATGAGGCATCTCCAACATCGAGCCAGGAAGAATTAAATGTGATGGAAGGCCATGAAGCTAGTCAGAGTGCAAACAAAGAATCTGTTAAAGAGTCCAGATCAGAATGGTCTGAGCTGCAACAGCAGCAACCTGGGACAATGGCTTCTTCAGTGCCCAAGGTATCTTCAACAGTTGTTCGTAAAGTGAAAAAATCCCTGAGCCTAGACCGTCCGTCCGTACGAATGGCAATGCCTTCTCAGGCATATAGTCTTGACTGTGATGCTGTGACATGCTCTGATAATAATGTTTTAGTGACTGGTAGTTCATTTGTGTCTAAGGACCAGAACCAACATCAGATTGCAGATTTCAAGTTTGCAACCAGAAATTCAAAGGAGGGTGAATGTGATATTACAGAGCCAAGTGATGGTGGTGTTAAATGTGATGATAAAGTTAAGTCTATTGTTGATGAAGTTGAAAGTATTGAAATAAGTGCAAAGTGTAAGAGTCTAAACTCAGGTGTAGATGAAGCAAGAAATAAAACTGTAATACAAGCAGATTGTGATAAAACTTCTATTGATATGGATCTTTCCTGTAAGTTTAGACATAGAATGTCCCTGAACAGAGAACATTTTGAAGGTGTTGGTGGCTCTGGGGACCCTTGTAGATGCAAGGATGCTGATAATCATTTAATAAGATCTAGAAATAGGGTTAGTTATGATGTCTCAGTAGACCAAGGTGTTGTGCTGAGGAATGAGTTAGAGGAAAACAGAGACAAAAGGGGACATGAAGTTAAGAGAAAAAGCTCAGAAACAGTGACTGATAAAGAGAAAAAAGCTGGGGAAAGATCTGAGAAAGATGTTAGTAGTGATAGTGACAAATCAAAAGTAGCCTTATCTGGTGAAGAAACTCATTACAAAATTCTGATAGGTGAAACAAATAAAGCAAACACTGCATATGGTGTGGAGAGACAGAAAATGTGTGAAATGCAGAATGTGGAGAATGTAAAACTGACTAAATCTCAAAGCTTAGAGACTCAGAGGAAACCGAGACTTACAAAGACTCCAAGTGTCACCAAAGAGGATGGCGAGATTTCCAAATCCCTTAGTTTAGAGAGCAGGGATGAAGAACTTCTTGGGACGACCCCAGATCACAAGAGCCAATTGAACTGGGAGGGTGTAGAGCTCCAGGCTCACCGAGTAGTTGTAGCAGCAAGATGTGAGTGGTTCAGACGAGCCCTTCTATCTGGCATGCGGGAAGCCATTGACAGGTAAGATTACGGAGTGGCAATCCTGATACAGAATAACTTGTAAAAGCTGGTAGCTATGCAAATCTTTACTCTTGAAATTCTCTTGTTTACATTATGCATTGTCATCTTAGGTTGCACTCTTGTGTGGGAAATTATTTTGTTTGCATTTGCAGTCTGATATTATAGCCTTTTGGCAACTTGTTTGGCAGTTTCTCAGTTTACAGACAAGTGCACAGAATATGTTTCACCAGTTCTGTAGATAGACATCAATAGGTATAGATGTTTGTATGTTTTCTTGATGCATAAGTACATTAACCTTACTCAAAGATTACCTGTCTCTTAAGAATGTTTGGGTTCCAGAAGATTAACCTTATTCTTTCTACCTGCTCTTCTTTTTTGTCTTTTTATATTTGATAGATTAAAAGATATGTTACCAACTTTAGAATTAATTATTCCTGAATTTTATTAGGTGTGTAAGTCTGCACTAAATAGTTCATGACAAAATATTTGTTACAAAGTATACTTAAAACTACCTCGCAAACGCGGGAGACAGCGACAAAGTATAATAAAAAATAAAAAATACTTAAAACTAGGTGAAGAAATATTTATTTTGCTCTTGGAGTATATTTCATACAAAATAATTTTTTCTGAAAAATATTGTAAATTTCAATTTGTATATATTATTGATAGCATCTTTATCACAATTTCAATCATATTTTCTGTAATATATCCCTGGGGATAGGGGAGAAAGAATACTTCCCATGTATTCCCTGCGTGTCGTAGAAGGCGACTAAAAGGGGAGGGAGCGGGGGGCTGGAAATCCTCCCCTCTCGTTTTTTTTAATTTTCCAAAAGAAGGAACGGAGAACGAGGCCAGGTGAGGATATTCCCTCAGAGGCCCAGTCCTCTGTTCTTAACGCTACCTTGCTAACGCAGGAAATGGCGAATAGTATGAAAGAAAAAAAGAAATTTTCTGTAATACATGTAAAATTAACTTTTGGCATGTATATAGCATACTTTTAACCCATTAAAGATTTTAAGTGATTTCAAAATAGGCATGAAAATTTCAGATTTGCAACTACAGATGAAAAAGCTTTTCCACTTTAGAAAATAACCTTTTAAAGTATTTAGATATGAAATGTAGTAGTGTGTTCCTTCTGAAACATATGATAAATTCATGAATATGGTAAGATTTTACTTGCATGTGTAGTGGGCATCCCATATAAATGAATATTCAGGCTGCAACTCTGCTAGCGATATGATGTGTTCCTTGTGAAGCTGGAAAGTACACACGTTTCAACATGGGTTATTTCATAATTTTCCAGTTTCCCGTGATATGTGTTCCATTATTTATATACAGTTTTGTATGTTATAAAAAATTCATACGTTATTTATGCATTTTTTATATGCTGCCTTGGTAGCTCAAAAATGATGTACTATCCTCCTTGACATTCTGGTGGTTATTGACATACTAGCATGATAATCTTTAGGTGAAGGATGTGGAAACATTGAGTAATATTCCACATTGAGTGATAGTCACTAATTGTTCCTATTTATTACTCTTCTACTTACCATGTGTAGGATTTTTAAAAGCCCCAGACCATATATGGCACACTTGCATTCGACTGCAAGTCAGAAAGTGGAGTTTCACATCATCATATGATATATTTTTTTGTTTTTGAAGGTCATTTATGTTGTATGCACAGCCATGAAATTTTTCATGTAAATAGTTCTTTGTCATTCTTCACCAAGACAGATGTTTTAAATTTACTGAGTGTTATCAGATGGATTTGTTAGCAGTGTTAGTGTGGCATATTTAATGAAATCTGCCAAAATTATCAAAAGAGGGTGGTTGACTTCATGGCTTCTTGAATATCCCCAGATGTATTGTAGTCCATGGATGCAGTGTCCAGACATTTCAGTTGTTGCTGGGGTTCCTGTATGCAGGCCATGTGGAATGTAACAGTCTTCCTCCTGACCAGTTAGTGGACTTACTGGTATTAGCTGATCATTATGGGGTAAGTGGGACTGAATAATGTTATTATCAGTAGACTCTCCTTCCTCCAGTTTGCATGCCACTTTCATCTCCATATGGAATCATTGCCTATAAATTGAGAGGCAAAGCATTCATTTATCCAAAGGAAGTGTAGGAACCTTTCTTTATTTTTTATTTGTTAGTCATTTTGGTTTTTAACCTAAAGTATCTCTAACCAGTTCTGTTGTACTACTTTTCCATTCCAGTGATCTACAGCTGACTTTCCTAATGACAAACACAACTTTTTGGCTTACTTTTTTCTCCTCAAACTCCACCTTGGACTACTCTTAACATTCTCTTAGCCCCCGTTGCACCTCTTTCTAATTCTTTGCCGTTCCCCATATTTTTTTTGTGTAGTTCTAAAAGCTTTTCTGGCTGTGGAGGAGTGGCTGTGGACGAGTAAGGCTGTATGGACCATGTGGCATCCTTCTTTAATTTTGAAGGAATGTGCTTCTGACCTTGTGCCAGTAAATGAGTAAGTTTTTGGTTTTAGATTAAAAACCAAAGCTTTCCCTTCATCTTGGAAACATGCTTTCATAAAGCATATCCTATAAAAGGGCAACTGTATTGATCCTCCCATTTGTTGTCTTGTTGATCTGACTTTTACTATTTACAAATTCTTTAAATCTTTTTTCAGTTCTCATTAAAGAAAACTGAAGTCTTCTTTCTGGTCATCATTATGGTTTTTGCAAGGTGAGATCCAACGGTGGTATCCTTTTTTATCTTACTAATGTCTGGTCATCCTCTGAGACTCTGAGAATCGTGTTCTTTGGCTCTTCATAGATCAAAAGCTTTTGACAGGATGTGGCATTGTTATCTATAAGGCCCTTTTTTGGCTTTCTTCACTCTATTCTCTTGTCTAGCCTCCTTTGTGACCTTTTGTCCCTGTATTTATTGATGAATCAACCTTCTTGTCTTTCTCAGTCAACAGCAGTGTCCCTCTGGGCTCCATTCTGTTTCCCATATTCTTCTTTTTTATCAATTATTTTCTTTCCTCAACATGTAAATAATTGCACTCATATGCTGATGGCAGCACTGCTTTTTTCATTTCTTTCAAATCTGTGTCTTTTTCTCTTGCTTAGCATGTCTCATCACAATTGCCCGTATAGAATCAGATTTGAGAAGGATTTTTTATAATAGAATTTTTAATGTATTTAAGTTTATTCCCTCCAAAATACAGTGTCATTCTATTTCCCATTCAGTCACTCAGTGCAGTAATCATACTTTGTATTATTATTAACTCAGAACAATATGCAATTGGCTAATTCTCTTTTTGAGAAACTGGAAGTCCTTTTCAGACGCTGAAAATTCTTCTTTTCTGAACATGGCTGGCTGCTGCTTCCCACAGTTTCTGTGTGAAGAACAGCCACTCAAGAGTTGGCCATCAAGATGCCTCCTCCTTTTGACTTTCTTCATATGAACTTGGTATTTTAATGGTCAGGTCTGCAAACCATTGCAGAACCTTGATTGATTTCTGGTCTGTTCCTCTCACTTTATATCTTTCACCTGATATGGACTTTAACTGGGACATGTCTTGCCCATGCCATGTCAATCTCTGAAAAATAAGAGAGTTGCTCTGATTATACAAATGATTAATTTACCTATGAATAGAGTAGTGCATTCACATTTTGGGAAGTTCAAACCACACATATGTAATTGATCTTAAAAGAACTGGCAGGTTGTGTGCCTCTGCAAATAGCTAGACTGTAATGCTTGACAAGCTATTGTGTCGCATGGTCACTTCTTGTTTATTGTTAACACAAAAGTGAGATAATGTTTTGTCTGTTTCATTCCAATGCTGCTGAGATTCAGAACTCTTTAACTATCATATGTCTATTCTACCAGCTACAACATACCCCTTTTTAAAGCCCAGGTTTTTCATTTTCTCCAATACCATCTCTGTGTTTTTATATCTGTTTATCCATGTATAGCATTTCATTGAAGGGCTGACTACAAAGAGGACTTCCTGTCTGTGACCAAAACCAGTGTCATTAAAAAGATGTGCTCTAGATAGATCTTATCACAGTTAATTACTAGCATGTAATAGTAAGGGAGAGTGGACAGCTGCTTTGTGATAAGTGGTGTTGGACTGCCTCAGTTTCAGCATATCATTACATGGTCAGAAAGATTTAAGATCATAAGGGTTATCATGTCGTAGACTAGACAGCTTTGGTATCTGCATACAGTTGTAGAGTTGATAATTTTTTCATGTGAATAAAGTATAAGAGTGACATATTAAGAGGTTTTAGTCAAAGGGGAGCACAGGGAAGCCATACAGTAGATTGGATACAGTCAACCCTCCCCACCATAGGCAGATTTTAACTGTCACAGATTCCTGTGATGTCCCTCGTACATAATTTTTAGGGATTCCATTAGTCCTTTTAAAAACTGGAGGTTCTTGAAAGATCAGTTTCTCAAGTTAAGCTTCATGTATCTTTATGAATTCTGCAACATGAGATACTCTGACAATGCTTGTTAGATTTTCTTCATTTCCAACTTTGTCAAGGTATCTTTCAAGAATAAAAGTGAAGGAAGACATAAGATTTAGTTCCTTGTATTCAGCATCCAGAACACGTTAGATTTCCTGATGTGATCAGCACTGACATTTGTGCCAGGTTATGTATATCCAAAAAGATATAGGAGAAATCAAGGACAGACTGACTAATGTACAGATAAACTAACTAAAATAGAAAAATGCAAGTGTCACATTTTATGATACTGGATTGTCAAGACAAATAGTCTTGTGTACATTTATTTGTGCTTAGTTTTCTCAATGACTGTGATCCATGTCTAGTAGTGTTGAAAGTATTTATTTTGTTTGTTAACAATGAATGAATCACTAATTTTGCTATACCTCTGATCAAATTCAGATTGTTGAGTAAACATAGAAGAAATGTATGAATTCCTTAAATGCACAACAAAGAACCATTGGTTGTAAGCTTTTTCTAATAGTCCAGTAGCTTTTTTAAAAACAATAGCAATTATTAGGAAATATATGGATATGAAATATCCCCTTGAAGTCCCATTCGGTATTGTAATTCATATACTTCAAATTTCTATGTAACCATATATTTTTCTAAATTTTATGTAGCTTTTCTTTAGAATTTGAAAACTGTTAACTGGGAAGTATTCATGAACATTCAAACATTCAGAATCGTTCTGAGGGACCTTCTTGATATATTATTGAGTTAACAGTATGACTAAAGAATTGTGTCTTGTGATAAATGTTCTGATAATTCTGATATACATTACAGGTAGATGCACTGAAACTACTGGTGGAGTCTGGTCTTGAACAGCATGTTGATTATGACTCCGTAGTACCATTACTTACTGTTGCCCATCACTGCAATGCTGCTCATCTCAAAGTATGTTCTTTGTTCTTTGAAATTATTATTAGCGTTCGCTTTATTTGTGTATTGTGAATGAAAAAGAAATTATAGCACTCCTACTAGATCTCTCTATAACTAACTACCAACCTCCTAGTAGAAAAAAAAAAAATTACCCTGGCCTCATTCTTCAGTAATGTCTACTTGCAGATTTCCCACCCTCAACAAATGTAACATTGACAAAACACATACACACTGAAATAAGCTGATAAGCTTCAAACAGCCGACGTTCCAACTCTTTCCTAAAATCCAGCACACTATCCTGCTTATGCTCGTGACATCACCCATTACTACATCATTACAAACACTTTCACCATATCTCAAGACCCTCCATTCCCTTCTTGCAGCCACCATAGAGACAGCTCCGAACACTTACTACTCATTTACATTGCACTCAGCACATAGAAACACACACATCACAGCACTTTACGATCTGTAAATGTGGCCTACATCTTGAATGCTGCAGGAGCCTCATCTCCATGAGGCTCCTGCAGGGACTCCTAGGGCAGGAAAAAAACATATGTTGCATTTTTTCTCATATTTGTTTGGTTTCATGCATTACTGAGGTAGTGCTTAGAATAGGCGAAGAAATAACATAAATCGCTCTCATCATTACTAGCTTTCATGTATAGTGCATATAAACCACAGATCGATGACACAGATTTGAAGAAGCACTTTGACATTATACGACTGGTGTATGAATGGAATAAAGTTACTGGCTTCTCCATTGACAGCAAATTGCTCCTTGTATACCACATCACTCCAGTTCACTCTCTTCTATGCATTTCTTACACCCTCCTGCGTGTTAAGGCCTTGAGCACTCAAAACTTTTTTCATTCCATCCTTCCATCTTCAATAGTTATGGTTTACAAAATACCAGGCTTTAAGAAGAGTTTTTGTTGCAGGAGGTGTGTGTACGTCACTGTGTTGTTAGTGCCATGGTTCTAGAAGGGGAGACTTTAGGTCAGCTTCCAGAGGATCTCCGGCAACATCTCACAATGGCTCTTGGCAAGCACAGGTGAGTTGTTGTCTCTCTTATTTGAAGGCTCACTCATATTTAAGACTTTGAGTTGATGACAAGGCAAAGAAATCATTTAATGGAGTTAAACCAAAGCCTTCTCATGATGTTTTGCCATTTAGTGATAATTTTACTGTAATTCTCCATCTACCTTCCTGCATGTTTAGGCCCCAAGCAAATGAAATCATGTTTGATGAAAAACAATTTCCTATCAGTTGGTAAAAGTAGTTGTAGGTGGAATTCACAAGTCAGATGGCAAGACAGTGATGGAGTTAAGTTGTAAGAAATGTTGAAGTATGAATGAAGGAAAGATATTCACCTTGGTGAACCAGGTTTAGAAAGAGATAGGTTCATGAGCAGTTCTGAGTTTGCATATCACTGAATTCCATATGTATTTTACTCAACAGGAAGTGGTTTAGTGGAGCTATAGGGGAGGAGATGCTGGTGGGAGATGGAACTGGAGGTGAGGACAGCCCCCTTTCGGTATCATCCACAGACCCTCTGATAGATGACCAAGTTAGTTTCATCCCAGGACTACAGGTAATTTAATATGAAGATGATTATTCTTTACAAAAAAATTTAACTTCTCAAAATGAGATTACTCTTTCATAAACTTGGTGAATTTTGGAAAACAATTGGCAACATTTCATAGCATTATGAGAATAGCTTCAAAGTAGTTTTTATTTAATCTTAGATTGACTGACACTAAAGTTCTGAGTGTTTGTATAGGGAACATTAGTTAATGCACATTCGTATATGATTAATTTCTGGTTGAATCTTGGGTTGACTGACATTAAAGATGACCTGCTACTTCAGAGTGTTTGTATATGGAACATTAGTTAATGCACATTCGCGTATGATTGATATCTGGTTGTTTCTGTCTAATGAAGTAGGAGGCGCTACAATAAATTGATTCAGAGGGCTGGCACCTCTCTAAAACTGTCAGTTTTTCAGAGTATTACTTTTCCTTGGGCAAGGTTCCTAAAGTTTGGGATACCTGGCCATACTTCATGGCATTGCCACTTCATTGTCTAGCACTGTGAATGCCTATATTGGTTTGCCATTGTTTTTCTCGGTCCTTTGTGCAGAACCTACTTGTTATATGTGCCAGTGGTACCTTAGCAATGTACTCTCTTTTGTCTAATTGTTTTTGCTCTTTTGCTATAAATCATGAAAAAATGAGGATATTGCCAAAATGGCACCTGCTGTGGGGGACAACAGATTCATGTAAAATAGAGAGCAGGTCTAGAGGAGATTGAAAAAGATCTGAGCTATGTGGTATGGGTTCTTTCTTCATATATGATTTGAAGAAGCAGCATGTAATGATTTTGAAATTGACAGCATTGTAATGAAACTTGCATGAGCTGGACTTACATTGTCTGTGGAATAACACTGATAATCCTCCAGTTGGTTCCCACCTATTCTTGCAGTGCATAAAGTTCTGGATATTACCCCTGCATCTCTTGTTATCTCCACATTGTCTTCCACAGACTACCTTGTTGTGGCTTTGCATTTATTTATTCTTACTCAGATGTCAGTACCTGCAACCTATTATTGATGTAATTGTCGTGCCTTCATCTACATTTTTTGGTTTAGAAGAGGAGACTTTGAAGATATTCTGGATGGCTGAATTGAAAATATTTTAATTGTTTATTTTCTATTTCAGTTTTATTAGTATAGTAGTTACTTCCTTGTACATCTTTTCGTACTTGATTGGTGTTTCACGTGTTAGTGAGGTAGTACCTGGAACAGACAAAGAAAGGCCACATCTGCTCACATCCATTTTCTAGCTGTCACGTTTAATACAGCAAAACCAAAGCTCTCACCACAACTAAGCCCCACAGACCTCTCAGTGGCTACCCCGGATACTTCAAATGCCCTGTTTCATTCCATTAACAGCACGTCAACATGCTGGTGTGCATACATCATGTAAATATTAGTGAGTAAAGGTCATATTAGGGTAGTTCCCAGAAGTAAAGAAGGTTTTATTGATACTTTACAATTTTGATTCTTTGACCCTTGTTTCATATAACTATATACATTTACATACATTTACACAATTTTTTTTTTCCTATTCATATTCACGATTTCCCTCACTAGCAAAATAGCATCAAGAACATGTAACTGAGGCCAAGAGTAAAATCCTCTCTTGACCCCCTTCTCTGTACATTTTTTGGAAAAGTAAAACAGGAGGGGAGGATTTCCAGTCCCCCCCTACTCCTACCCCTGGTAGTTGCCTTCTACGACATGCAGGGAGTGCATAGGAAGTATTCTTTCTCCCTTATCCCCAGGGATAAAATCATGAAAAGAAATTGTGTAAACAAAACAACACTGGTAATTTTATTTAGTGTTAGGGTAGACTCTTTAGTCACCAGCAAACTTGAAAATTGTGGAGATGCTGGGTCCCAAGTATTCCAGATAACTTTCGTTACTCAAATTCACAAAGCGGAACAAACACTTGACACAGTGGGATGTTTTGTTAAGTGGAGAGCATTGTCATTACACACAAACCAGGTAATAGCATTATATTAGTGAAATATAACTTAGTCATTGTTGTTTGATGAGTGATGTATCATTCTAATGGAATTTTCATCGTTGGTCATTGTGCATTGCAGTACGGCTATGGAGGTGAGTCAAGTTTAGAGGGAAGCAATGGCAGAGTGGAGATGGTAGTGCAGCAGCTGCGAGAAGTAGTGGGTCAACAGGTTCCTCACTCTACACTTGTTGAGATGACTTTGGCTGCTGATTATGACCTCAACCGGGCACTCAATTTCTTCTTTGCTTCATCTTCATAGTTGTTACATCATCTCAGATTCAGATTAATTTTTATCAGTGTTTAAAAGCAACAGAATATTTTATTTCATAAGAACAGTATTCTGTAGTGAATGGTAGAAGTTAAGCAGCATCTATGAACCTTTGGAACTGAATAGTTTCATAATTCATCTGATTCCTCAGCACTTCCTCATAGTTATCAAAATATGATATGTAGAGAGCACTTTCTTATTTCTCCCATAAATGTTGAATTATGACTTTAGCACAGCACTTTCTCCACCTACCATCCTGTATGCCTCATGTCTTAAACACAGCCAGTGACATTTTATTCTTATCAGTAAAGGAACAGACAGACTTACTGACTTTTAAGCTTTTGGTAATGAAATCTTTACACTAGTAAGAACTCTTTTACTCATACTATAATTTTCTTTATGTGATTAATGGAGGGTGGGATAACAACTTTACTCCTTGGATCTGAGCATCCCTGACTTTTGTCACCGTGCAAGATTAAGGTTGAGAATCCTAGTTTTGCAAAATTAAATCCTGCTAAAGGCACATGCTTAAATGCACTTGATCCAGTTTAATGAAGTGGGATTGGAGTTTGAGATAGTTGATATGTAGATTAGTGAGATGAGTCTTTGTGAGTGTCTGTTACGAGTTATTAGATGGAAATAAGTTTTGGAGGAATGAGAAGAGATGCATTTTAGTTTGCTTTGTGTATAGGTCACAGTGTTTACTCACTAGAATGAATGCACAGGAATATATGTTGGATCACGTGACCATATGAAGATGTGTGGGGTTACCATGGGAAACAGAAAAGTGTTAATCGCAACAGTTTGATTTTTGTCATTCAGTGACCCAGGTCTTCTTGCTATGTCTCACCACCACCTACTGGTATCATTACAACTCATGGCACCACCTCTTGTTGCAAGCCATAGCGCCTTTCCCCTATGCCCAGTAGAATTTAGTTACTGCATCACACTAATCTTTTCTCACTTTACAGAAAAACAGGCCTGTTGCTAGAACCTATTTTATTTAGTGTCTACATGATTTTTTTCTACCGATGTTCATTTTATATAATAAACAGATTTTATAGAGTATTAGACTAACTTGGTGACCAGTTTTTTTTATGAGAGAATGGAAGCATATTTGAGTGAATTAGATATGTGGACTCTTCAGTGTAGTGCCCTTAGCCAGCATAATTTCAAGCTTTGGCATCACAGTGTAACTTGATAAATGCAGCTATATATTGTAAGTGATGCAAATGGAAATTTAGATATTAATGATTGCTTATATATATATATATATATATATATATATATATATATATATATATATATTTTTTTTTTTTTTTTTTTTTTTTTTTTATACTTTGTCGCTGTCTCCCGCGTTTGCGAGGTAGCGCGAGGAAACAGACGAAAGAAATGGCCCAACCCCCATACACACGTACATACACACGTCCACACACGCAAATATACATACCTACACAGCTTTCCATGGTTTACCCCAGACGCTTCACATGCCTTGATTCAATCCACTGACAGCACGTCAACCCCTGTATACCACATCGCTCCAATTCACTCTATTCCTTGCCCTCCTTTCACCCTCCTGCATGTTCAGGCCCCGATCACACAAAATCTTTTTCACTCCATCTTTCCACCTCCAATTTGGTCTCCCTCTTCTCCTCGTTCCCTCCACCTCCGACACATATATCCTCTTGGTCAATCTTTCCTCACTCATTCTCTCCATGTGCCCAAACCATTTCAAAACACCCTCTTCTGCTCTCTCAACCACGCTCTTTTTATTTCCACACATCTCTCTTACCCTTACGTTACTTACTCGATCAAACCACCTCACACCACACATTGTCCTCAAACATCTCATTTCCAGCACATCCATCCTCCTGCGCACAACTCTATCCATAGCCCACGCCTCGCAACCATACAACATTGTTGGAACCACTATTCCTTCAAACATACCCATTTTTGCTTTCCGAGATAATGTTCTCGACTTCCACACATTTTTCAAGGCTCCCAAAATTTTCGCCCCCTCCCCCACCCTATGATCCACTTCCGCTTCCATGGTTCCATCCGCTGACAGATCCACTCCCAGATATCTAAAACACTTCACTTCCTCCAGTTTTTCTCCATTCAAACTCACCTCCCAATTGACTTGACCCTCAACCCTACTGTACCTAATAACCTTGCTCTTATTCACATTTACTCTTAACTTTCTTCTTCCACACACTTTACCAAACTCAGTCACCAGCTTCTGCAGTTTCTCACATGAATCAGCCACCAGCGCTGTATCATCAGCGAACAACAACTGACTCACTTCCCAAGCTCTCTCATCCCCAACAGACTTCATATATATATATATATATATATATATATATATATATATATATATATATATATATATATATATATTCTGGTTCATGTAACAAGAAATTTACAGTTTTTTGCCACTACTGAGGACTAATCAGACTGGTTTGGTGAACTCACACTTTGAAAGATAAAACTGGTGAGAAAAAGATATTTGCCTTTTCATAACAAAGGATGAAAAAACAGATAGTTGTGATTGGTGATCTTGGGGCTTGCTCACAGGTGATGTTAGGATCTGCTCAGCTTTTTGCTGTTTTAATATGGAGGACATACCTGTAATATAGATTTAAAAGAGGTGGACCTGAGAAATTGAATTGTCTCAAAATTTGATGGTAGTGTAAAAACCTCCAACAAGTTTAGTATTGATATTTTGCTACTAAAAGATAATGTAAAATATGCACAATAATTTTTCAACAAGGTTGAGAGGTGGTTTTTAATTGGATCCCCATCATTACCAGCAGGAGTTTACCCAGATCCAAAAATTGCTTTGTTCAGTTACTACTATTATTCATCATGTAATCAAAATGAAGCAGGTTCAATTCAGAACTTGTATAAATAGAGAACATAGTATTTTCAGAAAAGTTACAAATATGATTGCAATTTTGGAACTACACAAGATTACAAAACACTAGTTTTAGTGCTAGCAGCATGTGCTAGTTTTGTTTCATAGCTAAATGCACAAAAGTTGCAGGAAATAGAGTTTTTATGCCTGTATGGAGTAGATTGGAAGCAAACATTTTGAAAGTTAAGAAAACCCTAAGTCACAAATAGATACTCATACTCCTTAGCTGTGGTTTTGGTGCATTACACATGAGCACTAGAGAGTGAATGTGAGTGAATGTGGCCTTTTCTTCATCTGATCCTGGCACTACCCTACTACCATGGGAAATGGTGAACAGGTATAGATAAAAACTCTTAGCTCAGTTGTTAGTTACTGAAGCTAGTTCACTAAGGCAGGAAAAGACAGACAAGTGTAATAGAAGGCTTCTTGAGGCATAGGTCATTTTTCCATTTCTTACTTTTTTTCTAAAGAGATCCTCTAAACCCTTTCAGGATACTGTAGTGTATGTTTTGGTCATTTGAGTTTGATATAAAGAGCAAATTTTTTATGTTATTTTACTCAGCAAAAAGTAAAAAACTTTTAATGACTGTGAAGTTTTGGTAAGCATATTGTGAACGTGCATTTGATACTGACTTGCGTGTGACATTATGTTAGCGCTAGGTCTTTACCAGAGTAATCTTTTAAGACTCTTAGGAGATAATCCATAGAATTCACACAAAAGTTTTATCATTATTTTTTGGTAACCAAGCCATAAGTATATGTTTGGTAGAAAGAAAGTGGGTAAGGCTTGTTAAAAGAAAACTAGTACATATTAACATGAAAGGTGAAAGAATCCTTTTTTATTTTGTTATTTTCAAGTTGGTGTCCTGAGCATTTTGATTCCAATCTAGTTTTACAGACTTCATCCAGGTCTCCTCATATGATCTTATAGAACTTTTGAAGTTTGTAAGCTACTTGAGTACAACCTCATTTTAATAGAACTCATCAAGAATGAGAACATAAAACCATAAAGAGTTTGACTGTGTTTCACCACACGGTAAAGATTACCTGTTAGGCAATGAAATTGCCTAAATTTGCATACTAATTGGAAAAACTGATTTTCTATTCTTCAGCAAGTTTTATGAGTCAGGAGTGCAGAATGGTGGAAAATTGTATTATATACATATTAATCCTTAAATGCCAGGTGAATTGCTGAAAGTTGCTCATAGTTTGGACTAAAAACAAGGCTTCAAATTCTCTGATTCCCGTTATGCAATGAAAGAGGCACATGCAAATGAAAGATAGTAATAAAGCTGAGTTAACTTAACTTATATTACCATGGCATAGTGCTGAATTTAATGTATAGAGGCCCAGAGAGGGGTGACAGATGAAGGGTGGAGGGGGGTCAAGGTATAATGGGGGAATGAGTATCTGATACAGATACATTAATGACTCGTTTCACTTTTTATGAAAGTAATGTGTGTATATGTAAAGGATATGTAAAAGTAATTGAGCTAACTTAATTTTTATGGCTGTGAGATATCCTGAAGATAGTTCATAATTCTCCCTACAGAGGCTGTGTGGGTCGGTATACCAGGCAGGCGAGCCTCATGACCTACATTCACAAACTGACACTTATCACTAATCTATGGTTACTGTATACACATTTTCTTTGTTGCATACTTGTTTACTATTTCTGTATGCATCAAGTAGCATCAAAAACAGATAACTGAGCCTCAGAAGAAAAGATTCCTTGCTTGGCTCCTTCCTCTCTTCCTTTTTGGGGGGAAGTAATACAAAAGGGAAGGATTTTCACTTCTCTCCTGACCTTCTAAGTTGCCTTTTACTGTACACTGAAGATGTGTGGGCACTATTCTTTCTACCCATTCTCATATTTGCACATAGATTACATCAACTTTATATAAATGTATGTACACATTTGCATTACTTACATATTTATTCACACTTAAGGATTATGTTCAGAGAGTGATAGCTGTATAATAGGCACTTGTTGTGACTGTGAGATGCTTGGCTGCCACACAAATGTCAGAATATTAGTGGGTTGGTCAAAACAAGCTTGCAGAAACTAATGCCTATGTTATGACTTCTGGGTTAAGTAGAGACAGTTACCATTTTGTATTTCTAGGACAGTAAGCAGTGCAAGTGCATGTTTTTATAAGGGTGTAAATGAAAATGGGGGACCTATAGATGTGTCAGGAATGCATCCCTTTTATTTTCCATACACTGTTAGGTACACTGTGTGTGGAATCCCTATACATGTATTTTCCCAGTGACCATTCCCAGGACCAAAGTTGGGGTAAGATATATATGATGGTGCACAAATTAGTGGCTTTATTTTTGTCACCACCTAAGTATTGAGGGGAAAAAAATAGGTTACAGGTAACGATACTTATTGGAAGTGAGGTAAACTTTCATTTTTGAATGTCTGAGTCATATTAAGAGAGAAAAGAGTTCTTACACATTATGAGGCAAAATTTTTTCAGCTTGGAGGAAGTGTTTTGAAAGCTGTCTTTTTATGAATTTTTTGTCTTATGTGCAGCATGAATAAAAAAGCAAAATCTTAATCTTAGTAATGAAGTAACGTACAATTTTAGCCATGTTAACAATTATTTGATGAGTAAGGGAAAACATTGAAATTTTAACTTGATTATGTTAGTTACAATTTATACCATGGTATTTGAATCAAGGTCTGTATGTTCCAGTTAGAACAATATCAGCTTGCATATAACATAGCATATCTTTACAACAGTATACCAAAAAATAACACTATGATTGTCTCATGACACCACATCAGCACACAACACTATACCCCCATATGACTCTGGTTCAAAGCATAAAACTGTACTAAGGTTTCTCAACATATGCCAGCCATTATGTGGCACTATACTTGGATATGATACTATAAAGTAGCTGACACTACTAACATTGTAAACCAACAGTTTACCAATGTAAGTGACTAAGATTGCTGACAGTTTATGGATACAAGGTGCCAAACCAACACCCAGCATAGTATGCCAACAGTAACATATATCAGCATAAGATGGCTGAGATTTCAATTGTATGACAGTAAACCATTCTGGCAGGGTACCATCAACACACCAGAATATGATACTAAAGAATGTTTAGAAGTACTCACACATTATTGTAAACCAACAAGATATACAGTACCCTCAGTACATCAGCACATGATTGTATGTCTGATGTTACACACACCTAATGATTAACCAACTAACAATGAATACCAACTGTACATCATCACATTATACCATAAGATACCTGAAACTATGCACGGAACAGTATACCAACCCAATTGTATATAAACACATCATATTAAGCTTGCATCAACATGACAGAGCATCAGCACATGACACCTTGAACACACAATGCAACACCAAAACCTGATGCTTCACCACCACATGATATTACAGTAGCATGATGCTACTCCATCACATCATTTTACGCCAACCCATGGCTCTGCAATA
Organism: Panulirus ornatus; assembly: GCF_036320965.1. Lineage (NCBI taxonomy): Eukaryota > Metazoa > Arthropoda > Malacostraca > Decapoda > Palinuridae > Panulirus > Panulirus ornatus. The sequence continues at coordinate 3,738,278 of NC_092268.1, read as the reverse complement.
CATAGCTATGCATCAACACTGGACACTTTACCAACATATGATGCTACACCAACAAATAACACTGCATCAATACTGACACTACACCGACACAACACATATTTCAACAACTCATGACACTCCAAAACTTGACATCAACCAACACATGACACTTCATCAATACATGGCTTTACAAACTAATGACATTTCAACATATAACAAACAGCCTATTTTAGTACACCAACATTAAACATTTCACAACCATATTACACTCTGCTAAGATTTTGACACCACCCTTACATGACACAATACCAATACATGGCACTTCAGCACAGTGCCACACAATGAAAGGTACTTCACTATGACATGCCACTTCGCCAATGCAAAACTGAACTAATGCTGTACTAAACTAATACAAAATTACAGGAATGCAATACATTACCAGCAAAGTACATTATGTGAGCATGTGTTGCTGTGTCACCTGAGGACATTTCATCAAGGACTTGACTTTGTATAACACATCACCATACCTATGCATAGCAATGCATAGGTACATAACCTACATATGACACTACCAATGCATAACACTTACGTGTGACACTGGCAACACATAACGTTACACCTACATTTGATGCTACCAACATATAACATTATATTTACATACAATGCTACTCACAGAAAGTTATAAGTGCATATAAAACTGCCAACACATAAAAGTTTACTTACTTATTACTTCCAGCATATGACATTATACCCACATGCGATACTATCAACACATAAAATTTTTACACATGACATAAACAGCATGTTACGCACCTGCATATAACACTCCCAACACATAACATTATACCAGAAGAGTACAGTCCACAGAAACATGACAGGTTATCACTTCACATTTCTTTCAATAGTGTCATTGTCCCTTTTGTTGCACCAACTCGTGGATCTCAAAAATTTTAAGAGTTTTTGATGTTTCAGCTATTTATCATAACTTAGCTATGTTATTGGGATTACCTTTTTGATCTCTCTTTGAAGACAATTTTTAATGCAATTTATTAAGAACTTCAGCAATACAGTTTATATGCTAGAATGTACCTTACTTGAAACAGTATTACAGTTCCCAGTTATGAAGTCCAGGGAAGGAGTGCTTTTTAGTATGTTGTTGGTATTTCAGCACTTTAGTTTGAATTTTGATAGAAATTATGGCATAGAGTAAGATATTCCGAGAACAATGTGCTCATGTGGAGGTAAAGGCAGTGCTCTTTTGGCTCCCAGCCATCACTGTTAGTCTTATTACATGGCTGTGTATTTTGCAAAAGAAAAGTTTAATAATAATATAATGTATTTTGTGTACTCATATGCATCTGTGTAATAGAGTGTTTGTGTGTTTGCATGTATGTTTGTATGAGTGTGTATCTGCATGCCTGTGCAAGTGATTTTTGCAAAATTCAGTCCATATCCTTATATTCCTTTTTCTAATATACTGTGGGGAAAAGGTTTGTAGGATATAAGGACATTTGTATATTCTTGATGTTACAACAAAATTTCATCAACCATATCATAGCATATACATTCATTAAGGGGCCATTTAACTTATTATTATTTTTTTGTGTATGAATAGTATGTATTGATGAGGTCAAGTGTGAATGATTGATAGACTTTATAGAACAATCACTTTATATCTAGTACTGTACCATTCCTTTAAGATTTTATAAAGCACTTCCAAGTAGACTTCAGAGCCCACAGAGGAAGTTGTAGTCAGAGCTTACTTAGGATGGTGTTGAAATGCCCAGATTTGAAACGACAGCTGTTGCTTTTTGTATGTAACCTGTTCATTCTTTTCAGCATAACAGCTAATTTTGTACTGCCTTCAGTATTTGCACCATCCTAAATCTCAGAGACGAACATTGCACCATTCTGAACGTAACTGTTAAATATACTAATTTTTGTGTCTGCTGTTCACTACATCTAGGTTGAAAAAACATTTTTGGTTTAGTCTTTTTGTTGAAAACCACACTCTTTATCTCCATTGTGATCCCTGAATGTTACATTATCACTACTATTAATGTTTATATCATCTTTTCAAACCATACAGATAATCTATTAGTTATGCATGATTATATATGCATCAGGAACACTCTGATGAACATAAACATCACTAAAACCATGTCCCTCAATCTTTTCTACTCCTTTACTGATTTCATAAAGGCTGGCTTATTACACTGACCCTGCACTTTCCTGTGTCACACTCTCATACTTTTTCCTTCCACCTGATATTAGGTTATTTTCTTTAGAGAATTCAAATGTTCCCGTCAGCTTTAACCTGACCAATATCAGAAGTATTATGGAGATCCTAGGCATCACATTAAACCACATTTCAACATCACAGCAAGCTTGTGTCTGAATACATTGTCTGTTATCATACTATAATCAGTATACTGGTTAATGTGTGTCTCCAATTTTGTAACAGGTATTGATTGTCATCATTATAAACATGACAGATACTTGTACTAATTTCAAGGGCAAATAAACATTTTAGTGCAAGTCAGTTGGGAAGAAGCATTCATCCTTCACACTGTAGGATGATCATGTGTATCATTTAACTTTAGAACAAAGATATGTGCTATTCTTTCCATGGGGATAGATATTTGTTCCATTCTCAACTTGTTAACTCTAACAATCTGAATAAAAAAAAGAATTTGTACCATGCTTACCTTGAGAGTAACATTTGTATCTTCTTAACTTGAGAATGAAAGTTGGCAGTACTGTAACTTTGGGCTTGAGAATGATATTTGAACCATTGTTACCTTAAGAATACCTTATCTTCCATCTACAGCTTGTAGAGAAGTAGTTACTACTATTAAAGCTGATGAATTTGTCTCATGTTTACATTCATTCAGAGCATGTGCAAATCACTAGGTTCAGTTTATTGAAAAGTACTGGTTATGATAATCTAGTCATGTTTAGCGGTTTTAGACCGTTACCATACATTTCTGACATGTGCAAGACATTAACCATTACATGTGCACCTGTTACTTGATAATAGATGAAAGAAGTGATGTATTTGCTGACTTGTCGACAAACGTTTTCTTCACAGAAAGGGTCAGAATTATTGATTTAAATATTTTTGATGTCATGTATATAGGTTCATATGTATACTTAGTATTGTTTATGGAAAATGTGTAGAAGTGGCAGAAATATGTGGAAGTTTGTATTGTAAGTGTTACAAAAAATTTTCACAGAAATGTGTTTTTTTACTTTAGCATGTGATAAAATTCCTTCATGTAGTATTGACATGAAATTTGTTTATTGTGATTATTTATGTTATTGATAGATTTTGACACCATGATGATGACTGCCTGTTAAATATTGACATTCTGTTTGGCTGCATATCCTTTCAAGATCAAGATTTAACTGCAGAGTGAAAATTTTAAATTGAGTCATTTTTAGTTAGTACCAGTAACAGTAAAAGTTATAAGAATTACTTCATGTGGAATGCAGTTGTACATTCTGCTGTATAACTTTCTCAGCCTTGTGTCCATTGAACATGATTAGTAATACTGTATTTCATAAGTACAAAAATTAAGCTCATTGACAGAATTCTGAATCACAGGAAGGAACTAATGGTGTTTTTGACCAGTTAAGAATATCACTAAGTTCGGAAAATTTCCCATCTGATTTTAGATATTTCATGATTGTATTTCAAAACTCCAAATGTTTTGAATTGGATGTAATTAATCATTACAGTTACTGCTGCATTTCCTTATGTTGAAATTACACCATTCCTAAAGATTTATGAGTATAGTATTGTGATTTGCAATTAGATCTTTGCATACTTTGAAGAATGATAGTCTTCTACAGTTTCTATAATTAGCTGGATAACATTGTCCAACATAAGAAAGATTTGTGATGTATCATCTGTGCGTGCAATACTGTTGTGTCACAGTTATACAGAAATATTTCCCCCTCTCTAAATTTTGATGTCATAGCCTGCTGTGTGAAGTGCCGTCCTTTCAGGAAGGGATCATACAGTTTATGATTTTTGAATAAGAAGGACCAACTATCATTGTGCTATGATAAGTAGTTGCTGTTCTTATTGCTATTTGAATAGTAATAAGTATATTTCTTAGTCAGGTTCTTGGGATGGAACAGAGAGCTAGCTGTTGTGAGTGTACCATCTTATCCATTTGTCTGATATGGCTGTGTTAAATGCATTTATGAATCATTGATTGTAGTTGCAACTTTGATCATCCAGAACATTAGATTTTCTTCTCTTTACTCTTAACCCTTAAACCTCCCCTTTTGTAGATATGTGTATTCAGGTTTCCCACATCAATTTCAAGGCCATGTTCAAGGTAGGGGTATGAGGGTATGTGTGTTGAATGCCTTTACAGAATATGGCACCCACATTTACCCTCCAGACATGAGAGAGGTATTACACATTTTACTCAGGTGTTGCCAATAATGACAAATTTTCTCGTTTTACTTGTATGTGAAATATTTGTACAAATGATGCTAGTAAAGTTTCTGTTTAAGTTGTATTGGTTATATTAGAACATAAGCAAAGTAATCATTCCATCAGTATGTACGAGAAGAAAAAAATAAGTTATGACACAGAAGAGAACAGGCATTAGAGATGTAGGTACATAGATGATACATGCATTGCAGCTACACTGTCCCCCCTTACCAGTGACATCAGTGGTGCCACAGCATATATTATATAGATTTTACAAGGCAAGTCTTACTTTTATATTAATTTTCTTTATTCAGTTTTAAATATTTTTTCTTTCGTACTATTCGCCATTTCCTGCATTAGCGAGGTAGCGTTATCAACAGAGGACTGGGCCTTAGAGGGAATATCCTCACCTGGCCCCCTTCTCTGTTCCTTCTTTTGGAAAATTAAAAAAAAAACGAGAGGGGAGGATTTCCAGCCACCTGCTCCCTTCCCTTTTAGTCGCCTTCTACGACACGCAGGGAATACGTGGGAAGTATTCTTTCTCCCCTATCCCCAGGGATAAAATGAGTTTTAAATATATATCATTTTATACTTGCAAAAGGTTTTTAATCGAACTAGAAAAAGCTGAGTCGTACAGGCATGGAGAGGGAATTTTAACTGAGAGGTTTAAGGGTTAAAGTAGTAGGTTCTGGTTGTATTAAGTAACGATATGGAGGAAATAGAAACAAGGTGTATGAGAATTTTTTAAGGATTTTGTTCCCAGCAGTGCACTGCTGTTGTGGGGTATTGTTGGTCCCCACGGTGTTATAAACACCAGTTTTTTATTATACATGGACTAGCCTCAGACTGGCTAGCCTGCATTTCACCTTGAAGCTTGATAAATTATGTAATTGTAGCATGTGGCATATCTTTTGATGTACGCCATTATTACCTTTGTTTTATTGGTAGTCTCTGTAAGTCAGTTAAAGTGGGAACCTCAGCAATGGCACCCATCATTATTGCATGTAAATGCCATAGAAGTGTAGAAATGTTATCACAAGAGGTGCTGCCAGTTCACTGGTGTGTGAATGGAGGATTAAAGCAGTTATCGGTATTGTAATTGGTTCCTTTTTTTAATAGCTTGTCGTGATAAGTCTGGGTTTTAGCTACAAATACAAAAGCAAACTTTTCATTGAGTTAATTAAGGTTTGTTGTATTAGATTCTTTTAACCAGTTTCTTTTTTGTAACTTTTTTATTATAATGATGGTAAATGATCATTAAACTTTACTCATATTATAGCTTTTATTTTGTTTTTACTGCAGCCAGTTTTATGATGGTTTCCTTTCTTACTGAATTATATGCTTAAGTTTCATTGGCAATTGTCTCTTTGAGTTTATGGTGTAATACACTCACTCTCATCTTGTGTCAGGTTAGGTATGATCCCACAGCCTCTTTCCCAGGTGACCTGACAAGTTAGTATCCAAAAATGTTACCTCCACATTTAAAGGCTGCATAGGTATACTCCAATTAATTGCAACATTTTTCTTTATCTTTTTGGATAGTTTTGCTTGTTTTAGGTGTATTGGATCGTGGGCCCCAGTATGGCAGTACCCCTTGTAACTTTGTAATTACCTCATGCAAGAATTTCTTCCTAAAGCTGTAAGTGATGATTGGTCAAATGGTTTACTTATATTGATAGGCCTGGATTGGTATTAAAGGATTCCTGGGCAGTTGCTGATGGTGTTTTCTCAAGTCAAATCACTGAGTAATTTAAATAGGGGTCTTTTGTGCTACCTTTATGTATATGTATATTTTCTTTCTTTTTCAGTTACCAGTTGAGACTACAATGAGTGAATTATCTCATAGGTTTTTGTTAAATATTTTTGTTGTCAAATTTTCTACATTTCTTACAATGTTTAAGCATGACAGAGTGGATAAGAAGTTGACTGGTGATTTTGGTAGCCATGTAGATTGTGTTTTGTCTTGATTGACTTGCTGCATAGCCAAGTTTATGATTCCAAGACAACTTGTTAATGTCTAGTATGAAGTTTAGATTGAAAGTTAGTTGAACTATATGTGTATGTTTATTGGTGATTTGGTTAAGACTTTTTGCAAAAGGAAATATGACTGGAATGATGTGGAGAAGGGAACAGAAAAATTATTTCTGTATAATTCTCTGTCCCATGGTCTTTTAAGTGCATAAGAGCAGGTGAACTTTGCTTTGGATCATTTCATCAAGTATTTTTCTTACCAGAAGGTATGGTAATTTCCTTTTTATGCTAGAGGTATTTGACATTTGTCGTGAATGGAAATGCAGATATTCTTTAAGACTTACAGTTGAAAATGTATGATTTTAGAGTATATCAGCATTTTTGATGAAATGAATCCAGCATGATAAATTTCCTTCAACCAGGAAGAGGAAGGTCATTGTTTGAAACAGCACTGCTGTGCAATAACATTTTATCACACCTTGTTATCCCTGTTGTCTTGTTTTAGCACTAGTGGAGATAAGTAGCTATATCTTATTCTAAATTCTTAGCTCTTATATGCGCATGCCCCACCATAATACATGTCTGTATAAAAGCCGAGTCACAATTTAAGTTACTCTTCCAGTATTCACACTGAGATGAAAATTAGGAAAAATGTTAATAGATACCATTAGAAATGTTACAAAAAGTTTCAGACAGAATACTGAATCTAGTCTTATGATTTAAATGTTGACCTTTTCTGTTTGTCCATTAATGCCAGTGTTCAGGCTGAAGCTTGTATGTTATTGGTGAGCTTCTGTGAATTATACAAAGCCTTAGCTTCTATTTTTATAGTTTTCCAGTTGTTACAGTCCTTTAATAAAGCCATTCATTTATGTTAAGTCATTTAAGTGTTTGTATCCTTATTTCCTTATGTATTATATTCAGAACTTACTTAAAGGTCATGGAAAAGCCAGAGATTTAAATTCTTTACTACTTTTATTCTTACTTTTACAGCTTAACTGTAATTATTCTCTTATACTTTCATTTTGATGTCAGCATTACTCATCTAATGAGAGCAGAGATATAGTCAGTTTGACCAGCCCTCCATTGTCTAAGTAATTATAACATTTCCTTGTGAGCAGTATGCATAATTGTGCTTTTTGTGTGTTGTTGCTAGTTACAAACATGATATCTGTACCCCCTCCTCCCATACATGGCCAGACCAGCTATAATTGCCTTCACCCTTTAGACATCCAGTATGTATTGGTGGGCCTATTTTGATTTTTGTGCAAAATGTTGTTAAGCATCTTGTTGAATAGCATGCCTATACTATTAGAGCATGTATTGGAATCAAAAGGTATAATCTTGCTGATGTACAGTGTAGGTTTAGAATATTGCACTGCATTTGATGAGGTTTGTTATAGGACAAGAAAATTTGCAACACAGCATAAGTAAAACCCTCTCAGGTAGAATCCTAACATCTAGGATCCTTTGGATGTAGTGATTGCATTATTTATTCACAATATATGGATCTGAGGTGATAGTGGGTATTAGGCAAACTTCTGCCCAGTGTAAGCCACTTAGTAAACTGCTCATGCAGAATCTCACTACCTCATTTATTGGGAACGGTGGATCACTCATATTGGGAATAGTGGATCACACAAAATATCCCTTGTAATCATCAATGAACCTGGCTTCTGTATGACCTCTAAGTAAATTGTAGATACAATTCTTTTGTTACAATCTTCAATTCTTGTGCATTTTTCAGTTGAGTGGGAAACTTTACAAGCATTGTAATACTGTTTAGACAGATAATTGCTCTTATAATACATACTTTTATTTCCGTTCTGGTCATCCTTTTGTATGTCGAGTGCTATTATTGCTTTCAAGCAGCCCTTCTCATCAACAGATGTCACATTGTATTATCCAGTTGTCGTCCATACTTTGACCTTTGCTAGTCAACACAAAATGAAGATATGCTTTTCATACTACTAGTCTCATACTGTGTCACAAATTTGTTTAAGCATGCTTCCTTATTCATTACTGGTGATTGAATTACCTTCAGATGCAGTTATTGTCCTAATAGTGCCAGTTTGTGAATTGTATTATCTTTCACTGTTTTTCCTCATGTATTATTCCCATATGAATTTATGATTTATGTGCTACTGTGTTCCTGTACTGTGTTCAGTCTTCATGTCTGGGAGGAGTTACCAAGGTTAGTTGTGTGTTACTAGACCTTTTAACACTGTTAATTCCTAATGCATTATTCTCCCCAGTGTTAAGTCTTTGTGTGTTACTGTACCTTCTGCAGTGTTGATCCTCCAAGCATTATTCTGGGAGAATAAACTAATCTGCTTTCATGACTACCACATTTGTCTGATGGAAATGACTTGCCATTCGGTTTGCCACAGTGGATAGTGTGACAGAGGGATGCTGCTGCTGTTACTGTCGCTGCTGCTACCCTGGGGACATCCACTGGCACAAGTGGCAGATATAGAACATTGCTTTTAGATTATCTTGAGCGATCTTTCCGGTAGGACAGTTCAACTCTTTTTTGTATACATATATGCCAAAATATCAGAAGAATTACGTTGTGTCATTCATAACATTATTGATGAACACTTGTGTATGCAAGTTAGTAGATACCCGTAACGTTCAGTAGCTTAATGTTCTGCGGAGGAATCAACAACAGAACTTGAGCCAGTGTCTTTTGTCTCTTGTTACTTAATTTTTTTACTGCTTTTCATGTGTACTCAGAGTTATGTGAATATTGAGTGCTTCTGTATGTTTTCATCCATAGTTCAGTCTGTTAAGATCAATAAACTGAGTCCTATAAATAAAGAGTTTGGTTGATTTTGTTTTTATCAGTGTTGTATATGCATGGCTACTCCTTGAAACTGATTAAAGTCTCATACAAAGTCAAAGCCTGGAGTACAGTCTTATGGTTTTGTGTGTGTCTGTAGTGATCCTTGTCATCATTTTAAACTACAGTTGCATTTTGTAAAATGTATCATCATATCAGTAATGATGGCAGCAGTTTCTCATATTTAGTCTGTTCCATCTGCTGATACAGTAACCTCTTTTGGGATGAAGATGTTTGGGGCCCTTAACATCCATTGACTTCCATTTCATTTGTATGAGGTCCTCCCCTTTGAGACTTAACTTAGTCAAGAGCTTGTACAGAGCACTCATGAGTGCTGTTCATACCTTAATGAGTAACAGTGCCAGACCCTGCTTAACCCTTAAGATCACATCTAAGTGGATTATGAGTTAAGAGTGTCCCTTTTACAATGCGATGTTTCCACAGAATCAAAGAATTGCAACTGGACCCGAATTAATATCCATAAAACAGTGGAAAATGTTATTGGTCACTGCCACCTACCCAGAACAATATATCAACACTGTTGAGAAGCAACGTATATTTGTAATCTTTTATACATACATGCTTTTTCAACATTTTAGCACTAGCAAGGTAGTACCAGGAACAGATGAAGAAATGGCACTCATTTGGTCACATCCACTCATGCACATCATGAACAATGCACTGAAGCCAGAACATCACATATTGACAGCCAAGCCACACACACCTCTCCATGGTTTCCCCAGACCTCTTCAAATGCCCTTGTTCATCCCACAACCAAAATGTCACTTTACTCCACTTCACTCTTTCCTGGACACACTTCACACCATCATTCATGTTCAGGCCCTGACTCGTAGTGTCTTTCACTGCATCCTTTTGACATACGAATCCTTTTAGCTAGTCTGTCATTTCCATATATTTAGCCCATTTCAGCACACTGCTCAACACTCAAACTTATTCCACATACTACCCAACCTCTCATAATGTCATCTATTACTAATCTTTCCTCACACCACATGTCATATGGCATTTCTTTTCCAGTACATCCACCCCCTTCTGTACTTTGGCATTTAAGGTCCATGACACATCCATACACCACCATCAGAACTACTATACCATCAAACAAGCCAATTTTTGGCCACACAGACAGTGACCTCTCTTTTCATATACTCCTCAGCATACCAAGGACATTTTCCTCTTCAGCCACCCTGAGGTTCTATAAAGCTCCTAAACTGTTATCCACTACACGGTTCACATCCAGGTATCCAAAACACCCCTATTCCTCCACATTTTTTGCATTTAAACTCACTCCGACTGACCTGTGTCCCTCTCTTGTTAAACCTCATTTTCTTAACTTTCTTTATTCACATTAACTTTCAACTTCCTCCTTTTACGCACTCACCCCGATGCATACACCAGCTTCTGCACTTTCTCACTCATGGGTGCTATCAGACCATTGTCATCTGCAAACAGCAACTGACTTATCTCTCAGGCCCTCTACCCCTAACGGACTGCGTACATGCCTTTTTTCAAAACCTTTATTAACTCCCTCACCATTCCATCCACAAACATTAAATAGTCATGGTATTGTACCTAATCCAAAGTGATTTATGTAAAAATTTATGTTGTCAGGGCCTATTGTGAGGGAGTTGTTAAATGTTGAATTGTATTGCTTGTTAGTTGGTGAGAGTGAAGGGTGGATGTGCAGTTTTTAGACAGGTTTTGTGTAGGTTTTTAATGAATTAATTTAGGGTGATTTTTTTAGACCGATTTTTTTTTTCAGTGTCTGTGAGAATATATGTGTGTTTTTTTTTGAAAGAAGGGATGTCTTGGAGAGGGTCAAAAGTGTTTCATGAATGAGGGTTCTTGCACCAGGAACTGTTGTAAGGGCCTTGAGGGTTCCTGCAACCCTTGGGCTGCATTCCAAACAGGAGCAAGGGATTGGACACATACTAAACTACTTTTTACAGTTGACAATGACGCGACCTCGCCAAAGGTGACCTTGTTATTGATGCAACCACTTGCTGTCCGAGTCGGGTATATATTAAGATAGACATCAGTGAAACAAGACACATGATGACAAAACAGGACCAGTACGACTTTGTGAAAAAAAAAGAACTCCTTCGAATTAATCAGAATGTTAAAGATTATTGGATATGACGACCTAAATCTATTAATTCAAGCAGAATCATATAGAGTAAATACAAGCTACTTTTAGATGAATTTCAAATCAATGCATAGTGATGAATGGACAAAGAAAACGGGTATATATGTGACTATAAAAGGACGTGTGTGATTGTAAAATGCAAACGATTCTTGTTATAAGCTGGTGTTAAAAGAATTATGTACGGTTCTGAGTTATTTCCAAGACTAAACTAACAAACCCGTGAAATTGCATGGAAGACTCGTACGACAGATTCAATATGAATTTGTAAGATATTTCTTCGGAAAGACTCAAAATAGGATCTGAATGGCTCGTCACCTGCGCATAAACTATGCAAGTTTTCTCTTCATTCTGTTTCTTCAAGTTTTCCTTTTTCATTCATATACATACACCCCCAACTGACCATTTTTCTGAGCTGATGTAAGATTTGAGGAGACTTTTTTTGTCCTATTTTCTGCCTATGAATGCGTCCATATATGAAATAAAACCTATTCTTATCCTGAAAACCTACGATCTTGATAATGACTTCAGGTAATGAAATACAGTGAGGAATTATACTGGAAAATGCACATAGTCCATCATACCACGCTGGTTAGAACTTTATCATTGTGACATTTTGTCGACTGTGAGTTATATGTGAAAAATTTGGATTACTTTCTTATAAAATAAAAGAATGATTGAATGCCAAAAAAATGCATTAATGACACACATTTCCAGATAATAAAATAAGTATCGTTGATGTAAATGAAAGACTGTGTATATATCATGGCGGCGGAGTATTGGAACAATGTTATTGTTGTCTTATGTTTGTGTGTGATGGATGTGTTTACCCAGGTGGTGTCTACACAATAATTAGGTGAGTTGCTTTATTAGATCAGATGCATTATATAGATATGCTAAGTAGAAATCAATGAAAACCGAGGTACTCTCCCGCGAGGGAAGTACCATAATGGCGGGCGAGAGTTTGAACGCTCCATGTTGTCTTAGATTGTTGGATTAACGATGATAAAGATGGTTTGGTGTTGCTTTGTATACATGATAAAGATGATGTGCTGTTGTTTATGACGAGATTATATTATGAGGAAAGGGTGTGTGAGTTTGTGAGATTGTTTAGCGAACTGTCCCGTATTGTCGTAGGGAAAATGTGGATGATGGCAAATTAGACGTAAATACTGAATAACTTCCAATATATTTCTTTGCAAATTAGTACATCGTCTTTAGTGGTTAATATATACATATATCATGTCCAACTAGTGCCTTGTTGATGGAACGTTTCAAATATTAGTGATAATCCGACTCTGTTTTCCTATGCGATCATGACCGCCATATTTCTTGAAAACAAATTAACTTTTTTTTTTTTCCTTTTAGATTGTAAGGCTGTTACAACCAAGAAGCCATTAAGCTTTAGCTCTAAAAATGACACCAAATCGAATTATATAATTTAACTAGTGTCTTATGGTGGTAGTCTACTGTTTCATTAGTTAATGGTGACGATGATGCAATATTCAAGTAGACCTGGTCCAATATTTGTGCTTACTGATAGATTTTATTTCTTTATCTACAGTGTATTGTATTCATCAAACTCAATAAAGATGTGTGTTTGCCACACTTGAAATATTACATGGAGCTTCCAGTGTGACGTAATTCAGTGCAGGAAGACGGTGTGCGGGACACACACGAACACTTTACATGCACAAACTTTATAATATAGAACATAAAATTTATTACAAATACAGAACATCTTAAATTAACACGATTGTGAAGGAACAAGTTATACACATAAGACACTTTGTCCTTTTATATCATGTGCATCTTAACGTAAATTTCTATTTTGCTTTGAATTTGAAATGTTACATCATGCACAGAGGAAAACGTGGTTGAAATGAGCAATCTTAGGCAATGCAGTGCATTATTGATTTATTGATCAAACTTGGATATTACATTTAAACTAGCTAAGCTTAGGTAATACAGTAGTGCATGTACTTACTGACCCAACTTAGATACAACATCTACATTATACTACCTCAAAATGATCATAGTTTTACAACAAGATTATCCTAATGGTGTTTTGATAAAGACTAAAACAGTTGTTGTATCAGAATTAATATCACTGTCATTGTTTTACTATTATTTTGTACAGATATTCCCTTTTCTCCAGATATTCCTGTCAGTTGTGCTTTTTGTAAGTGTTTGACTGCCAATTGGATTCTCTCTAATTTCTCCCACACTGCCGAGGTCTGTAAAGTGTTATCCAAACACTGGAGTTTGATATCTTTCTCGTAAATCAATATGATGGCGAAGGAGGATATAGTTAATATAACAAATGCGTATTAAAACGAACATGTCCTTCACTCGGGTTGCCTGTATTGCCATGCCAGGGTCATGAATTTGACCTCCTGCGCCTTGTTCTCACGGTTCGTGTGTGTTACGTGTGGAGATGGCTGTTCCTCAACTACTGTTGTTTGCGCCTCATTTGCATTTTGTGGCCTTTACCTGCCAGGTAGGCCAGCAGAAGTTCCAGCAAGATGGTGAACGTAGCTAGCAATACTCCTGTCAAGGGGAGATGTTATGAATAGGTTTGCTGAAACTGAACGAGGTTTACGATCTGTTGTCTGTTGTGATGTTCGTCCTTCTTACCGATGCCATAACGAGTTATGGCTTTATGATTAAGAGTAAAAGATGGAGAGAAAGAGAAGGAGGTAGACTTACCTCCAGCATAGAGAGCGAATACACCATAAAAATCCCCCATCTCGAGTGGTCTGAGGTCATTCACCAAGATGTCCCCAGTTGGGTTTTCACACTCGCTTGCGTTTGGCATCTGGCTAATGTAAAGGTGGTTTATGATGCCAAACTCCTTCAAACCACGAATGCTGCAAGTAAACACGTTATCCTTGCTTTATTAGTATCTGTCTCTCTATGTGGTCAGGTCAGTTAAATCGCCAATGCTTGTGTCACTAAGCGTTAGTTAGACTGAGAAATCATATGATCTCTTACTTTATAATCTTCACAGATCATGAAATACAATTTTTCGTACTACAGGATTTTTATTTTTGACAGTATGTCATGTCTTGAATGTATTCCAAACTCAGAAAAATATATATAGATTTCAGAAATTCATGTGTGAATCGTGCATTATGTCTGTTTTGATAGTTCAAATGTTTGTATCCCTGAAAATATGAACAGTTTCCCATGAATGCAATCCATTAAGGCTACATTTAGAGTAGTACATAAGTTTTGTGAGATGTGAACTTATGTGAGTAAGATCTACGGCAGACGTGCCTCATGTACTCACATGTTATCAATCATGGGCTTCAGTGTGGAGTTCTTCGGGAAGAATATGCCCAGTGGAGCGCTCAGCATGGTCTCCGAGGTGACATAGAGGTAACAGAAACCTTTCTGTGTGGCGACACGAGAGTGTTAACTGTAGCGAGGCTGCGGTAGAAGGGTGTGGTAAGGGTCAGTAGTAAGATCTATGCTTAAGGAAATGAATAGTTACAGGTCATCTGAGGTCGACACTTCCTGGATCACTTTCTTGACCCCCTGATAGTACTGTACTTGACCCCCTGATAGTACTCTACTTGACCCCCTGATAGTACTCTACTTGACCTCCTGATAGTACTCTACTTGACCCCCTGATAGTACTATACTCGACCCCCTGATAGCACTCTACTTGACCCTCAATATCCCTGGTGGAGGTTGACCTCGGAGGTCAACAGCCTTGGTGGGGGGTGACCTGGGAGGTCAACATCCCTGGTGGAGGGTGACCTGGGAGGTCAACGCCCCTTGATGGAGGGTGACCTGGGAGGTCAACCACCCCTGGTGGAGGGTGACCTCGGAGGTCAACCACCCCTGGTGGAGGGTGACCTGGGAGGTCAACCACCCCTGGTGGAGGGTGACCTGGGAGGTCAACCACCCCTGGTGGAGGGTGACCTGGGAGGTCAACCACCCCTGGTGGAGACTTGCCCTGGAGAAGGACTCATGCAGAATGTCCTGGAGACCGGAGTAGGAGGCCACAGCAGCAATGTTGCCAGCATGGATGTCAGCGATGGCTGCCTTGATGTTGCCATGCACCATGGTTTGCTTCTTCAACCGCCCAAGTGGCGAGTTCTTGGGCGCCGCCTGCATGAGGGGTACCAACTTGTTACATTATGGGGGTTACAGAGGGGTACCAACTTGTTATATGGGGGCTAACTTGGGATCCGGGGACTACAGAGGGGTACCAACTTGTTATATTATGGGGGCTACAGAGGGGTACCAACTTGTTATATTATGGGGGCTACAGAGGGGTACCAACTTGTTATATGATGGTTAGAGGGGTACCAACTTGTTATATGGGGGTTAGAGGGGTACCACCTTGTTATATGATGGTTAGAGGGTTACCAACTTGTTATATGGGGGTTAGAGGGGTCCCAACGTCTTATATGATGGTTAGAAGGGTACCAACTTGTTATATGGGGGTTAGATGGATACCACCATGTTATATGGGGGTACCAACTTGTTATATGATGGTTAGAGGGGTACCAACTTGTTATATGATGGTTAGAGGGTTACCAACTTGTTATATGGGGGTTAGAGGGGTCCCAACGTCTTATATGATGGTTAGAAGGGTACCAACTTGTTATATGGGGGTTAGATGGATACCACCATGTTATATGGGGGTACCAACTTGTTATATGATGGTTAGAGGGGTACCAACTTGGTATGTGGGGGGTTGCAGAGGGGTACCAACTTAATGGGAGGTGGATGGAAAGGGGGAATTCTGTTAAGGTTATGTACTATGGTAGAGAAGAAGGTTACTATATATAGGTCGTTAGGAACACATCACTGTGGGAGGTCAACCCTTCATCCTACACCAGGGGAGGGAGGTGAACCCTTCGTCCTACACCAGGGGAGGGAGGTCAACCCTTCATCCTACACCAGGGGAGGGAGGTGAACCCTTCATCCTACACCAGGGGGAGGGAGGTCAACCCTTCATCCTACACCAGGGGAGGGAGGTGAACCCTTCGTCCTACACCAGGGGGAGGGAGGTGAACCCTTCATCCTACACCAGGGGAGGGAGGTGAACCCTTCGTCCTACACCAGGGGGAGGGAGGTCAACCCTTCATCCTACACCAGGGGAGGGAGGTGAACCCTTCGTCCTACACCAGGGGAGGGAGGTCAACCCTTCATCCTACACCAGGGGGAGGGAGGTCAACCCTTCGTCCTACACCAGGGGAGGGAGGTGAACCCTTCATCCTACACCAGGGGGAGGGAGGTCAACCCTTCGTCCTACACCAGGGGAGGGAGGTCAACCCTTCATCCTACACCAGGGGGAGGGAGGTGAACCCTTCATCCTACACCAGGGGAGGGAGGTCAACCCAGCCGGGCATTGCGTGTCGCAGGACTGACCAACATGGCGTGGTCGAAGATGCTGCCCAGAATGACGTAGGTTGGGATGTCCGTGTGCAGGAGCTGGCGTATGTTGTCGAACGGGAGGGAGACAGTGGGTAGGATGAGCATGGCCTTCAGGTTGGAGCGGTACACTCCGCCGACGATCAAACTCACCAGCAACCACATCCCCGCCACCACACGCACCGACCAACTCTCTGGCCACCACGGCACGGCTGCACGATCACATCCCACGGGAAAAAGATGTAAAAAAATAGAGCTTTTTCGTAAACTTCGTCCCGCAAGACAGTGCCATCACCACCAGGCTTGGTATGAACGTACATAAGGGACCAAAGAACTGAGGGAATTAAAGGGGACAGTCGTATGGCGTGATGGTACGACAGATATACTAAATAAATGAGATATTGCACAATGTTTATCGCCATGGTGGGATGATATACAACCGTCGTACACTGAGAGAGAAGAGAGGAGTAGGTCCACAACACGGATCTGTGGAGGCTGGAGCGCCCCCTCGTCCACCAAGCACCACCACGGGTTGGGTCACCCACAGCCTCGCCATCATGGTCTCTGTCAACAATAACATTGCTCAGGTCAAGGTCAGGCGAGGCTGAAGGTGGTGAAGAAGGTCAGGTGAGGCTGAGGGTGGAGTACGAGCAAGATGGGAATATTGGACAATATGGTATTGACATTATAATCAATAATATGACACCAGTTTGTGTAAGGGTCAAGTCTTGTTTGTGGACGTGTGGTGGCTGTGTTCTGGGTGTGGTAGGGCAAGGGTTTGACCCCTTGTCTCTTAGTGTGTCAACACGACCTGTACCTGAAGCTTCCCTCCCACATTCAGGGTGTGGGAGACGACAACAGACTCCCCACCACACCCCACTGCTACAGGGAACAGCCTTGTCTGTGCTTCAGACTTGACAGCTCTCACCATTATCAGTTCCTCTCAGCAGATATTCCCTTCCCATTCTTTCTCTTCCATACCGATTATTTGACGCTTTCCCTCCTCTCCCTCCCATCCACTCCTGTTCCTCGAATACATCTCTGCTGTACTTACAGGTGGTCGTGGAGGCTGGAGGTGGCTAAATGGACGAGGCAGACGGCAACGCACAGCACCAGCAAGCTAAACAGAATCCACATCCACACCTGCCGAGGATACACACAGGTAAATAGCCTCTCATCATACGGGAACACATCTAATGCACATCACACACACACACACACACACACACACTTACACACACACACTTACATAGAATAGGTGAAGCTTTTGGATCAGGACGGTACGACCCTTGAGCTGGGAGGTTTACCATGGGAGTATAACTAGCAGGTGAGGTTTACCATGGGAGTATAACTAGCAGGTGAGGTTGACCATGGGGGTATAACTAGCAGGTGAGGTTTACCATGGGAGTATAACTAGCAGGTGAGGTTTACCATGGGAGTATAACTAGCAGGTGAGGTTTACCATGGGGGTATAACTAGCAGGTGAGGTTTACCATGGGAGTATAACTAGCAGGTGAGGTTTACTATGGGAGTATAACTAGCAGGTGAGGTTGACCATGGGAGTATAACTAGCAGGTGAGGTTTACCATGGGAGTATAACTAGCAGGTGAGGTTGACCATGGGAGTATAACTAGCAGGTGAGGTTTACCATGGGAGTATAACTAGCAGGTGAGGTTGACCATGGGAGTATAACTAGCAGGTGAGGTTTACCATGGGAGTATAACTAGCAGGTGAGGTTGACCATGGGAGTATAACTAGCAGGTGAGGTTTACCATGGGAGTGTATGGCTTGACGAAGCCAAGGACCTGCGCCTCCGGAACAGGCCGCTTGTAGATGACCCTCTGCTCGTTGTTGAAGAGTGGTTCACTGAAGGCCATTGCTTCCGCCCTCAGGGGAGTTATGGTCAGGGGTACCATGGTCACAGCGGCCTCCTGCGACACACACACAAGACTTGGTCAGGTCACATGAGGTCACACAAGGTCAACAACCAAACCTAGCCTGTCGTGTGTCCGTAGGGATCATGATATTAAAGTCCATAACTAGATACAGTATTGTGTGACTATTTCATGTATCGGCGCGAATGGCCAGAGATGAGGACTGGCATTGGACTGGACGAACTGGAACGTTGTGGTATACGGGGGGCGACGTGTCGCCAGTAGGTTCAGCCAGAGGATATGAAGCGGGCTATGGTAAACCGTGAGACAGTTTACGAATTGTATATGACAGCTGAGAGAGAGAGAGAGAGAGAGAGAGAGAGAGAGAGAGAGAGAGAGAGAGAGAGAGAGAGAGAGAGAGAGAGAGAGAGAGAGAGAATGGAAAGTGAGGGACCCTTTTCCATAGAAGGGGAGACGTAGTGCTCACCCCTTTGTTGGGGAGGGTCAGTACTCACCCCACGGTTGTTGTTGTTGTTGTTGTTGTTGCTGGGTCAGTACTCACCCCACGGTTGATGTAACCTATGAGGCCGGAGTAGTTGTTGTGGCCGACTTTCCTCCCCCAGTCCCCGTGTGGTGGCACTATAACCTGGTAGCTAGTGTGTGGGGGTGTCCGTGGGTTGTGGGGCAGGACAGTGTGTGGGGGAGGGAGGAAGAAAGGGCACACATAGATGAACATATCCATTATATATACGTATTATACAATGTGAACACAATGATATATCCATTATATACATGTATTATAGAAGGTGAACACGATGGCGTCTCTTTATATCATATAAATTCCATCAGTGTATATCATGAATGTCTATAGCAATATGTGTCATCACGTGAGGTTCGTTATAACCGGGTTCGTGCAGGTGACTGAGACCTAGTGACCTGACCTGTGAGAGCCAGGCAGGTCAGGAGAACTGACCAGAAGTTCAGGTGGTTGGCGAAGATGTCCATGATCTTGACCATGACCCCCACCACCCTGTGGGGCGGCTCCGAGGTCATGACCTTGGTGAGGGGCGACCACTGTCGGGGTCAAGCAAGGTCATCACTCACCACGAGCTATTATGCCACAGAATAATAATATGACTCATAAGACAAGGTAATAATGTCTGGCTCAGTACATCTCATGACCGGTCAGCAAAGGTCATGAAAGGTCAGCTCACGTCATGATGGGTCACTATTGGTCAGTCAAGGTCAGGGTGGGTCAGCACGGGTCATGACGGGACGGGTCGAGTCTCCGGGGTCTTGACTGGGTCAACACAGCTGAGGGTTTATTAGCATGGGTTAGGGTCAGGTCACGTTGTGTACACGTCTGTTGCCACACGTCATCCACCTTGTGTACACCTTTGTTGTACACACTATACACTCAGACTCAACACCCGACGGGCACTCAGAGCCACACTTACATCAAGCGCCACAACCTTTAGGCACTCGTCTTGGGCACTCTTGATCCCGTCCATGCTGGTGACTGACTACTGTCCTCTCCCTTCCTTCAGAAGCCTCTATGCCACACACACACACACACACACACCCCGTGCGCCCCATGGTGCCCTCCCTGGCCATCACAAATGTGGTTATGAATACCTAAAAAGCTGTGCCATTTTCCGAACGGGTTAATCAAACTGTTGAGAAAGATGAAATCCAGATCATGATGTGATATTTGTCTGCAGTTGGCAGTGGCTCTGTGTTACTGGGAGAGCGTTCTACACTCGCGTTACCCCACGTCACTTAACCTTGGGTGTATGTGCCATGTCTTTGCTTCCTATGTGTATCAGTAAATAAATAATGTCTTGTGTGTATAAAGTCGGGGACGGGTGGGACAAAGGGTGAAATCGGGCGTCTTGATGAGTGAAGCAAATTCTCTTTTCGGGCATCAAAGTAGAAGGATGTGTGTAAGTGTGAATAAGTGTGAGTGAGAGGTTATGGAGGAAGTATGTGGGTAAGAGACAGAAGTATGAGTCGTTAATATGTTGTTGATATACAGTTCCAGACTGTCATTTTCTCTGTAGTGTGGTCTAAGGTGAACAAGAGGTTTATACCACCGAAGCCAGATGGGTGAAAATCGTTTATGAAACAAAAACATCAGCTTCCTTAATGACATTAGCTTTATGTGTATATCGTTACCACATAAAGGTCTTTCCTCCGTTCTTTTCATGATTGAAGCCTTTGTCTGGGTGCTGTTGTGATTAAACACTGACCTTTCATAGTCCTCTCACATTGTGACTACCTTGTTGAATATGGAAATGAAATACATCATCTACTCGTGAGTGACCTTATATTTCTTCTGGTAGCTCCAATGTTTACCCGAAAATCACAGGATTCTTTTTTTCTTTTAAACCTAAACACACTTGCTTTATTCATAACCATAGTTTCAAACTCTCTCTGACAAATACTGTACACAGATCAAGCATAAGCGTGTTATGAGAACAGAGCTCATTTTGGACATTATTTTTTCTAATCTAGTCTGCAAGGACATTTGTAACATGCGTCGTTCGTTCATTCCCATTTATCTAAGATATAATTGACTGGAGTCCCCCTCATATGTCTGCCTAAAATCTGACTTGTTTAAAACCCGCTGTCGGGAACAGTGGCAAATGTCTTTTTATCTCCCATGGAAAATGTTGTCCATCCCGGGGAGTTACTTGTAATCACTGCCTTTGAATGTTACTTGTGGATGAATCTCTTCCCTTTGAACCTGTGTTGGTTCTTAGGTAATATTCCTTTTCCAATTGTCTACTAATTTCTTATCTTTTCCAATATTTACAAACCGTACTTTTCACAGATAATGGCCAACAGTTCTGTGACTTTACCATATAGAAGCACTTTCAGCCCTTAAAGCAGTTAGGAGTTTTCTCTTGCTAAATGGTTTCATATTAATCAGTTTCCTTTGCCCACTTGTGTCCCCATTACCTCTTCCCTTCAGCATCAGTCACAACTTTAGTGCTTCTGCCTTGCATCCTCCTGTAAGAGGGGATATCTTAAAGGTTGTCAAGGATATGTTAGAATATACACAATTTTAATTTTCTTTCCTGACATTTTATTTTACTACTTAGAAGTGCTGGCACACTGTCACCCTTTTTAGGGCCACTAAAAGTATCATATGACAGACTGTACTTATGAATACTGAATGAAGCTCAGAAACTTATACAGTTGTCTGGGGACAAGGAGCGAAACTGCCTTTGCCTAATCACCTGACCTATGATCACTTTTCCATGCTGTCATACACAGTTTTTACCTCAGATTTTGTGGTTTTGCCTCTGTTCTCACCATCTCAGCCTCAAATTTTTCATATGCAAATGTGTTACTACTGTCATAATCTCCTCTATTGTAAATAGGTTTCTCTCTCATTACCTGTTGTGCTGCCAACTGAGCCTTAGTCCTATTAAACCAGAGGCCACACCTATCATCCTGCTGTCAGTTATGTGTTGTGCACCCTCACCGTGACTAGCACTTAACTGATCATCTTAACATGACTACATTAAATGTAAAGTTTATAGGCTTCCTTAGAAACTTCTATCAAAATTCCAGTTTTCAAATTAATAAAAATATTAGCTACAGATGGAAATGAATTAATAATAGTACAGCATATCTTAAATTTGGCATCCCCAAAATCTGGCACTTATGAGGATCAGTTCATATTTTCTTTGAACGGTAGAATTTCATCACCCAGCAAGAGATAATGGGCATATACATAATTAGGATAAATCTAATAATGTGAAGAAAGTTACAAAAAGAATGCTTCAAAAGTCATCACAGCCTTGAAGATGCACAGGTACAGTAACTCCAACCCTTTCGCCGTGCCGGAGCTGAGATTTTTTTGATCCTCAAGTAAGTTAGATGCCACCTTAGCACTTCATGAGTAATAACCTGTCACAGCCTTAGTTTACAAGGGAAAGGAAATATTGACATTTTTTTCGTAAAATAATTACAGTAGTATCGTTCTTTAGACCACATAGAAGCATGTATTGGGAAAGGAAAATTCTACAGGTTAATCTGTAATTTATTCGATTTGCTATCAGATCCCCTTGGCATAACTGGTATCCAAAATCCAGATTATTCTGAAATCCAACAACTGGTTAGCCCCAAGGTTGCTGGATTTGAGATGTTCAACTGTAAAATATAAAAATTAATTACCCTAGTGCTACTTGGGTTTTAAAGAGGGGAATATATCCATTTAGGAAAGCCTTCATTGCAGTGACCTGTAGTAAGAAATGAATATGGTATTTCATATATATCATTTCACCTACCAAAAAGTAATTTTCACTCAAAACTAAAGGTCTGTTTAAGCCAGGGACAGTGCCACATGCAAGTCCTGGATTCCTTTGTATACAGACATTTAACCTATTGTTCATTAAGCCAGCTGCCTTATTAAAACCTAATTCAGTAAGGTCTTGAAAGATGCTAAATATAAGCAGTTTATGCAGAGAAAAAATTTTCAGGTTTATGATGATGTTCTGGTAAAACTTATAATCTGCGCTCTCTGCTATAAGGTGAAAATCCCCAAGTAAAAGATGGCAGATCAGTCATGGGACTTGAAGAACTGGCTCTGTTCACCATATGTTATCTAGTCGAAGCTGCCTAGTCTTGGAAAAAACATGGGTTTCAAAACTTCTAGGTTTAAAAAATTACCTCTGTGCCATGGAAACAAATATTTTTATACTAAACTAAAAGTTTGCAGTATTGCATCTATACAACTGAAATCAAGCAGCAATGTTTTGCTGTCACTATTATTCTGTAAGCCTGTGATCCCCAAATTTTTCTTGGGTAAGGGCCATATATATAAATGTAATTAAGTAGAAGTTTCCACCAATTTTTCAGTCTAAATTTCTATATTTTCATTCATATATTTTCTTTACTTCACTTAATACAGTCACCAACTGTTCTTTGACATGATAAAAAAAAAAAACCTTTAAAGTGTAAGGTAGTTTGCATATCAATTATTTCTCTCTCCAGCTCAGTAATATTGTAAACATGCCCTATCTAAAATCTCATCTCACTAATTGTGCATAAATGGTTTATGAATGATGGGGTTGCTGGCAAATCACTACAAAGAGTCAGAAAACCATAACACTACGAATCTTTAGAATTCAATATTTTCTACAGCCTAGCAAAGTACTGGAAGATACCCTTTTTCATCCATGGTATCTACAATTTTAGTTTATCTTTTTTTAAATTTACCTACGACCCATTCCCATGAGAGTCCTGGTGTTACTCAGGATCTTTCTAAAGGCTCCTGCAGCCCAAGGCTAAGCTAATTCCATAAGTTTTTGATGAGACTGTACTCCTGGTGGTACAGCCAATAATGTCTAATTTTAATTCACAAAATGAAGGCATTTTCTTAACTCATCATCTTCGAAGTTTTCATTTGTCCTTGCAGACGCTGAATGAACTGGTTTAATACACGTCAGTATGCCCTTCAGGACTGATTTAGAGCATATATTCTCTCTCTCTCTTTTAAGTTATAATTTTATTAAAATGAAATAGTGTTTAATAACATCCTCGTAGGTCTGATGAAAAGTCTCATATTGTAAATTATTTTCATAGGACTCCTTGTAGCTTGCAGGATACATAAATGGCTCTGCAGGTGCTGTGGCACCCGTGAACTACAAGTTGGGGATCACTGCTGTAAGCATTCTAATTCCTCCAATGAAACTTTTCTTTTTGTAAACAAATCCACAACTAGTCTAACTTACAGATCTGCACTTCTTAAAGGTAATTCGGTTTCTTTCACAACTGGGACACTATATTTTACCAAAAATACAGTCATATGCTTTCCTTAACTAAAAACATCACTCTACTCTTTTTACAGATAATTCATCACATGCATTAATTTTGAATAAAACTCTACATCTTTATAAAACTTGGCAGTGTGCTCCACAACTCCTAAATACAGTGATATAAATATTACCATAAAAAATGTAGTAGTGTGCATAACCTATCATAATATGGTAATGTGCTACATTCACTTAAAATATAATACAGAACAAGTTACAGTACTATAAAAAACAAACAGTGACTGAGCAGAGAAGAGGATCTATTTTTGGGCTAACCTTCTACTTTATATTGCAAAAGATGTTCAGGTAAAGTTATTAATCAGTCTGTTAATCCAAAACAGTTTTATATTTACACTAAACACAGTACAGTAATGTACTCTATCATATAAAATGTGTCATCACTTTACTCTTCCCTTACCATCATACTGATTTTCTTTTGCCCATGTTACAAAAGTAATAATTCACTTCTCATATCATATAATACATTTGGTTTTATTTTGGTCAGACAGTATCATACACATGGGATTTTCCAACAGGGAGGTCTTTCTATCTCTTGTTTCCATTCCAGTATATATTAGGCATATCTTGGCATGCAGCCACATAATTCTCATAATGTTAAGTGAGCAAAGGCTTCCATTCTACTGTTTCATCTTATGATAAATTTTATAAGATAATGTGCTTTTCAGTTATAAAAAAAAAAAAAAAAGTACACAATCGTGATCTGGTTTTTAAACCTTTTACAGGACACATGCAATATTTCATATGTGAGAAACAAGTGTGAAACTGTTATCTACAATTACATTCTGTTAACAGCTAAATCAAGTTTATGGACTGTGGTCTATATATGATACTAAGAGATTCTGTAAGCAAAGTTGAAAAGTGACAGCAGTTCTACTTTTTTTTTGAACAGCCATAAGTAGGTACACCTACTGACTGAAATGTGACAGATAATCCTTATTCCTTATACAGTTACATGGTGAACTACAGCAAAACTTGGAAGAGTTATTGGAGCATAAGAAAAGCAGATCAGCACCTGTAATCCTCCCCACATAGCATCATTAGCCTGAGTGACCACTCTTACATATTCAGTATTGTATATCGATTGTAATACCCCCTAATATATTGTTTTCATTTGCCATGGTTTACTTTAAAAATATCTGAAACCTAAGCAATAACCTCTAAGTGGAATTTTAGGTGCAGTAACTGAG
This sequence comes from Panulirus ornatus, assembly GCF_036320965.1. Lineage (NCBI taxonomy): Eukaryota > Metazoa > Arthropoda > Malacostraca > Decapoda > Palinuridae > Panulirus > Panulirus ornatus. The sequence goes on along the minus strand of NC_092268.1, from coordinate 3,712,577 downwards.
GGTAATGTCTCTGCTATCATAAGCTTAGCAGAAAATATGCCACTTCTGAGTGCATTTTAACAGTAGGCATAGCCTATTTATTGATTCATTTTTCCTTTGGTCTAAATACGAATACTGGATGAACAAAGGTAAACTTAAAAGTGGCAGAGGCAAGGCAAAGCAGTACCTGTGTTCATCCTTGCAGAGTAACACTAGCCTGAGTGCTTTAACTTTTAAATGCTGCTGGTCAATAATAACCACCCTTACGATACTGTTCCCATTTGCTGTGATTTAGAGCAGAAATATCAGAAACTTGAGCAATATCCTCCAAGTATGATGCTAAGCGCAATAATTCACGGTCAGTAGCTCGGTTTTGGTGTGCCTGGCGGAAAGCTCGGATCTTAAGGCCATTCTGTGGGTTCATGAGAAAATTTCGGCGTAGGTCATCAAACATAATTGTGTTTTCTTGCTTGTAGTGTTCATATTTTCCCCATATAACTCCCAAAGGTTTCACCTGAGGAAGAAAATAAATTATTCATATAAAAACATTCATGAACTATCAATAACAAAAGAAGATGACTATATGAATCTATTAATTCCTGCTTTCTGTGAAATGTATTAGACACATGTTTACATCATTTATGGATTTCCATGACAATAAGAAGTATCCTAAATTTAATGAAGTTGTACTGTCATGGATGGAAAAGGAGTACAGCCTCATTAGAGGCCTTTCCAGAGAGCCCAACCTTACCCTCCTCCATTATACAGTGCAACCTCAAAGCTATAGGTACCCAAACTTCATATAATACAAAATCTAATACAAAGTATGAAATATAATACAAAAAACACAAAAACCTCATTACAGCAAACAGACTTCTCCATATCTGTGACTTGTTCTTACATGCAAAAATTTACATCTATCTTTTGTAACCTATTCTTCAGGCTTGCTATAAAACCTACCTACATATCCTTATATCATTCAAAATCTCTTTAAGGTAACACTATCATTTAATCCTTAAATAACTTCTAGATATTTCTCGGTATCAAAATTCCTAATAATGTAATATAGACCAATTTAGTGAAAGCATGTAGTATTTACCTCAATGACTCCATACTTCTGTGTTTCTATGGTGATCATTGCCAGGGAATCAAGGTAAAAGGCAATCCTATAGTCAGGGTGAGTTGACACTCCAAGCAGCTTCATTTTCTCTTCAATCCATTTCATGCTTGTAGCAGACCAGATCACAATGTCATAGTTCTGAGAGAATATGAACAGAAGAGCTAGTGAATCCATTTTACTGTAATGAAGCTGCTAAATCTACCTCCATTACAAGTTTATGACACAACATGCTACAGGATGATATCATAAAGGCATGCCTGTCCCTGATTAAATGAAGTCATCCACTTCACTCAGGCCATAAAGCATCTGTATCACTGGTCTATCTCTGACACTCGTTGTTTCAAGAAACTCCTATCAAAGGGATGACCATGGCAAAAGTCTCCACTTATCCCAGTCTTTACATATATAAGCCTCACTCATGTACACCATTCCAAACATTCTCTCCATATCTCTCCCTCCAATGCTAGGGTTTAGTAGTGTATAGGGTCAAGTTAGTTGGGGTGTGAATTTTAATGGGAAGAATATGGAGAAAGTGGTGTTTTTGATTCCTGGGAGCGGATATGGCAGTGAATGGAACCATGGAAATGGAAGTGAGTCATGGTTCTGGAAGCAATGAGGAATATGTGAAAAGAGAGGTCATTACCTGTAAGAGTGAAAATGGCTATGCTTAATGGTAGAGTTGTCCCAGTTATGTTGTATGGATGCAAGGCATGATCTACAGATGAGAATGTGCAGAAGAGAGTGGAGGTATTGAAAATGAAATGTCTGAGGACAATGCATGTGAGATGGTTTGATAAAGACATTAATAAATGGGTAAGAGAGAGGTGTGGCAATGATAAGAGAGTGATTGAGAAAGCCAAAGAGTGTGTGCTGAAATGGTTTGGGCATATGGAGGGAATGAGTGAGGAGAGGTTGACAAAGAGGATTTGAAAGAAGATGATATATGTCAAAAGTGGAGGGGACAAGGAGAATGAGGAAACCAAACTGGAGATGGATGGATGGAGTGAAAAAGGTTTTGAGTGTTCAGGGCCTGATCATGCAGGAGGGTGAAAGGTGTGCAAGGTACAGAGTGAACTGGAGTGCTGTGGTATATAAGGGGCAAAAGGCTATCAATGGACTGAAGCAGGGCATATAAAGCAGCCTAGGAACACCATGGAAAGGTCTGTGGGCCTAGTTGTAGATAGGAGGCTGTCGTTTCAGTGCAATACACATGAGAGCAAGGAAATGGTTGTGAGTGACTTAGGCCTTTGTCCGTTCCTGGTGCTACCTTGCTAATGCAGGAAATGACAAACAAGAATGAGAATAAAAAAGTATTGGATACTGCAATATTGTGGAGTGAGTCTCTGTTATGTACCAGTATGATAATAAATTCTTGCCTTAAGTTTGTGTCTATTAGGCACAGCAATGCTCTGCTCTTACTTTGTATGCAGAGGTGAGAAACTCATGGAGGAATGGCCTCATGAGCTCTGCTCCTGTCTCCGCTGTTGAGCGATGATCAAACAAGGTGTAGTCTATATCCAAAACTAGCAACTTCTTCCCTGGACGCATCTCATTCAAAATCTTAACTTCATATTCCTTTACTCTCTTTTCAACCTGTAATACAATGTAAAGAAATTAGGTTGTTTCACATTAATATATTCATGATTCATGGATTACTGATGAATGTTATTCCAAAGCTCAATATTTGTGAGCACAGCAGGGGAGGAGGGAGTAGTGAGAGGAGCAATAAGAGTGAAGTATTCGTAGCAAGGAAGGAGGGAGATGGAAGCAGCAGGAGCGAATGTAGTAGAGAATTTGGCACACAGTTTTAAAAACGGTGGATGTTTGTTGCAGTTGATCAAGTACTGACATCATAGTATGTACGGTGTAGTTAGAATATGCAAAGATAAAACAATTGACTAACCGACATAAAAAAGGTAAACAAGTTCTCACCCTGATTATAGTAATTCCTTGATCTCAACTTCTTATCATTTCAATATGTCTCCTTACCTTTTACTAATATTACTCAATCTTCCTCATTGTTTTATCTTTTAAATTACAGATTATAGTAGTTTCCTTAATCTCAGCTTCTTATCAGTTCAAGCTGTCTCCTTCCCTTTTACTGATATTACCCAATCTTCCACATCGTTTTATCTTTTAAATTGCATGAAACATGGGGTTCTTACTTTACCTGGACTTTTCTTCTCTTTGTCTCTGGAATTCTATATTAGAATCAAGTCATGGAACTATATAAATGGTAATCATACAACATACAAGAGAACTATCACAGGGTCTTTCAAAAGGTAATATTCACCAATGTCATCTCTTCATGGATGAAATTTTTCTCTCCTTAACTGTCTATCACCAAAAGAAACCTCTATCACCAAAAGAAATCTCAGCCTCAAACTCAATGACTTGTGATCTTTCAAACATTCTGTCTACTCAACTAAAGTATTTACATTAAATGCCATGCCTTTGCATAGATCTGTCTCCTCTCATATACTTGTGAAGAGTATATGTTATACTCTAAATAATACATATCAAAATGAATGTACACATTAAAGTGCTAACAGGGATACTCTGTCAAAGACTATGTGAACTGATGAGGAAATATAGCGAGGAAGCTATTACAAAGAATAAGTAATTTTTTAAGTAAAAATAAGTGTTTGGATGCAGGTACAAATGGTGAGGAAATCTGGGAGTCATTGTCATGGACAGGTTCATCATATGTTAAAGGCTTATAATTATACCTAATTTCCACTAACAGTTTTTAGCTGATGCTTCTACTAATTATAAATACAATATTATACACATTTCAGATTAAATGTAATATTTTGGATTACAAGAATGACAAACACTGTAATACTATCTCAGACACACTTTATAAAAAAATCAAAATCCCTTGATTTTCATTAGTATTAATGAAAAACAGCACAAGACATTTAGCTTAGCAGCAGTAATCGTTTATTTATAATCAGAAAAACAGAAATGCTTAAGCTGTGTAAAGACTTGAAGCATTAGTCCATTTCCAAATTATGTAAGCAGAAAAAAGCTGGTGGGGGCTTACCTTCTGTAGATATTCTGAGCGATTCTCAATAGCAACTTCCTCCTCCTCAATATCAAGGTCATTTATAACTGGTGGTAGATCATCTGGGATACGCTGTGCTTCTTCAACACTAGCCTCTAAGGAACCCATCATCATTATCTGAAAGACTTTAAACTGGTACTCCATCCAGAATACAAATATTGTCTACATAAAACTGGAGGCATTATACACTAACTCAAAATTTCACCAGATATATTTAGCATCTTATTAAGAGAACATAAAAACACATATGTTGACATCCCCTCCTCTTCTTACAGCCCACTATCTTCTCCAAATGTCCAAACCAACTCTGCATATTCTGTGCAGCTGTTTCAATCATACTCCACTTACTTAATAACACACTTCTCTCTTGCAAAGTTATTCCTTGCATGACCAATCCTCCATTTACGATATTATGTCCTCAAACATTTCATTTCCAATACATTTATCCTCCAATCTTCTTTTGCTGTATTATATATTCTTTAATTGCAAACAAGCATGATATTGACAAAGGCTATTTGTAGTTGGTTTATAGGTTCTTATCCTCATGAATTGTGGCATAACTAAGGTACCCTTACCTAACATAACTCAAAGTTAGTTCCAAACCAAGTAATATGTGCATATACTGGAATACATATAAAATTCTCATTCTTATTGAGGATATTCATCCAGTTGCTGGTCATCAGTCACTAGGTTCAGGGAAATTTTTGTTTCTTCTTTCTTTCATTCTTGTTTGCTATTTCTTGCATTAACGAGGTAGCACCAGGAACAAAGTGATGGCCCCATTCACTCACATCCATTCTCTAGCTGTCATGTGTAATGCATACAAACCACAGCCCCTGGTCCACAACCAGGCTCTATTATAGATTCACTCTACTGACAACATGTAAGCCCCCAAATATTACATCACTCCAGTTCACTCTATTTCATGTAAGCCTTTCACCCTACAGCACATTCAGGCCCCAGTCACTCACAATCTTTTCCACTCTATCCTTCCATCTCCAATTTAGTCTCCTGTTTTCCTTTCTCCACCATTTCTGACATACGTGACCTCTTTGTCAACCGCTCCTGACTCATTTTCTCCATATGTCATATCCTCTTTGTCAACTTCTCCTGACTCATTTTCAACATGTCGTATCCTCTTTGTCAACCTCACCAGACTCATTTTCTCAATATGTCCAAACCATTTCAGCACAGCCTTGATGTGGACCTTCATCTGCAACTGGAGCCTTCAATGAAAAAATAAAAGCTAACAGGGGTTTAAAAGGTTGTACAATAGCAGACAATGTTCAAGAGCAAGGGCCCCATGAGTGTAACCCCTTCCCCCAATACAGTCCAAATTATCATAAAACATCAAATTGCTGAATGGTGCAACTTAACTGTAACAGTAGTTTTACACTGATGTGTACATCAAATTAAATAATATGGTCCTGGCCATGTATTTGTGTAGAGTAGCTACATATACTTACTCATATCTAATGAATATAAAATTTTTTCAAATACATCAGTTAAACAGCACAGTGAAAAGTGTACTTAAATTTATTTTTTTACAGAATGCTCTGTAACCACTTTACCTTAGTTCCTGGTCGTAAGTTGATTGCCCCCATCTTTGCATCATCATCTGGAGTTTTACCTATGGAAAGATCGAATTTTACATTCTGTATATATCTAGAAACCTCTCACACAATCTCTTATCTCACACAAAACACTTCTCAACACTTAACTAACATGCTTCATTCTTTATAACTAAATTTTCCTAACTATATGGTAGCTCTGCCTCTTGGCAAAATTTCACCTAAAGTAAGTATTCAGGAAAGGGAAATAAGTCTATGATTATGAGAGTATATTTCACTGAAATTCATGGCCTGGGAAAAGGCTCTGTTATAACAGAATTTACTGCAAAAACTTACACTATCTTCTGAACAGTATCTAAAGTTGTACAACCTTTTAAGCTTCTCTAAGCTGTCCACATTCACCAGATTCTCTTTCACTTTATTCCATTCATCTACCAGTTTTATAATATAAAGTACTTCCTTACATATTTTCTGACAAGTTTCTTGCTTCATGTCAAGTTACATCGTCTGGTTGCCCTATTCCTACACATCTTGTTGAAGATCTGTTAGCTAACTACATCATCAATCTGGTTTAAAATCTTTTAAAGGTTATGATTAGGTTACCCTAAATTCTTTCCTCTTCCATGGCAGGCAAATTAAAAGGCTTCTAGCCTTTCTCTGTAACTCGGCTTTCTTAATTCTGAAATGTACTCTCTCTGTCAACCTCTCCTCGCTCATCCTCTCCATATGTCCAAACCATTTTAGCACACCTTCTTCAGCTCCATCAACCATACTCCTTGCTACCACACCTCTCTCTTACCCTTTAATTTCTTACTTGATCAACCCTCCTCACACATAATACTGTCCTCAAACGTTAAATTTCAAAAACGTTCATTCATCTGGGCCCATGCGTTGCATCCAAACAACATCAAACATGTCCATTTTCTAATCACAACCTTAGCCCTCCCCCCACCCTAAGACTCAGTTTAGCTCGCATGGTTCTACTCTCTGCCATGTCCAATTCCAGGTGGTCTAAGACACTTTACCTCCTCCAAATCTTTAACACTCAAATTTACATCGTTTAAAATGTTGTATGCTTACAAGTGACTATTGGCTGTTTTAAACTTTTGCTGTCTGTTAAAATGCTAGACAGTCAGTGTGTGGACGTAAACAATGACCATTAACTTCACGCATCATGTACGGTAATTCACAAGTATGGCAAATTTCGATTATTGGGTGTTAGGATTCTCAAAGGATGTTGATTTCTACAGTTTTTCCCTGCTTTTACATTAATGAAAACCCACTTTTACCCATTGACCTTCCGAATTCTACCATTCAATCTCTGTACCACCGTAGAATATTACTAGATCCTAATCGTGCTGTACCACTCACCCTGTTCTGTAGCTATACACACTACACTACCACAGCAATACAGTTTCACTCCTCTTTCAAGGGTAAGAGAGTGTCGCCTATAAACTGGTGTCTGACATTCAATTTGTTGTCAACCTGACAGCTTGACATGGAGGGCCCTCTTGACCCCACTCACCTTTTAACTTCAGATTAAGCAGTTTTTGCCGATGAGGTTTAACACAGGTCTGCTTTTCAATGGCATCTTTGAAGTCCTTTACTGTCATCACAGCTTCATCCACCTCTATTTCGTACTCCTTCCCATTCCACTTGACAGTGATGGACTTCATGTTCATGGGAACAAACAATGCTCCACCCTATTCGTTATTCTCAAATAGTCGACTAATAAGGTTCTCAAGACTGACTTTTCTCCTAATCTCGTCTAGTTGTTTATCTTATGCTGGAAAATCTCGTGATTACTTCCTCGTGCCAGGATGAGTGTCATAGAAGCACGTGTAGGTAACGCGGTGTCTGATGGTAACTGTTGACAACATACGGCGACTCTCCTGATGTTTACTAGTGACGTCACGGCGCGGTGCCTGGGTCATCAATAGTTACCTGGACACTCAGTTTACGTGATACACCTTATAGTCTGATTAAGATTAAGTTTAATTAAGTTAGATATAGTTAGGTTGAATTATGAAAGTAAGTCGGACCAAGATGAATTATGTTTACGTAATTTGGGTTTGATTTAGGTATACTTACTTTGTACCGAACCTCACATTAACCACACGCACTAACAACAACACAATAGGGTGTATTCTACTCCAAATCTGAGATTCGATATTTGAGATAAAGATATTTACCCCATAATGATAAAGCTACTTCAATGTGCATCTTGTATCAGATGGTGAACATATCTATAATCATTGTGAGGAAGTGTGAGGCCAAAATTTGTCATGGTTCTGAAAATAATTTTGTTTTGCAATTTTTTTGCTTTTCCGTATTTTAAGTATGCTTATACTTATATCTACAAGATTATCAAAAATACTTGCACTTTTTATGTTGTACCAAACACGTACATCTTGTTGCAGAGTGCGATTGCAAATGACTAATACCAATATTTTTAAATCTCTTCCTGCAAACTTTGATCCAATATAAGAGAAAGATTTCCAAGAAAATGTATTATATTTTATATACATATCATTCATGACTTACGTCTTGATTATTTACATATCATCATATAAGAGAACAAAGGTTTCATACCCATACATCTATTAAAAGTTCCTTCATGGTTTCATACAAGGCCACGCATGATTCATACATTTATGAATCTTGGCGTGACTACCACTATTACATCAGTGATTCTTTGCGTAATACATCTATTATAAATCTTCTCATCACATTAAGAATTTGGATCTACTTGGCTTTGCTTTTCTGATTCTGTTTGTCAATAGAATGGTATCATCTGCATACAGCTGTCACAATGCTCATGGGGAAAGATATTGACAAATTGCGTATATAATGTGCTTCAAACCCTGGTGAAGCTATCTCACTGTCATCTTATCATGAATTTTGTTCTTCAATATTGTTTTACTGCAATAATTGTCATGTTGATGACGACTTATGTCTAAGTTACGAATACATTATATGATATAGTCATTATGTAAGGAGTACCTTAATAGAGATAGTGCCGGTTTTATAGCGAGAATGATACGTAGAGGTATGCAAATGATAGAAAGCTTGGCATGAAAAGAGAGTCATTGACATGATCTTGGCATTATTAGTAATTACATTGCGTAAAGCTGTGTGTGCGTGCAAGTCATGCTAGCCAGGTGACAACCTCAAATTTCTTACCCCTAAATCCTCATAAACATAAGATAATACACGAAGGTGAGTCTTCCAGCTTAACACGGACAGTCTCATGAATGTGTTTAGTCAATGTAAGATGGTTAATGTCTCACAGGAGTTTGGAAATATGTGAAGTTTTGCCGGGATGGCGTGATGGCGGATTTGAATTTGGCGGGTGTTGGGTCAGCCAATGGCGGCGGCGACAGTGGCGACGAATCAGCGAATCGAATTCCACGTCAAGCCAGTTTGCGGTCGTCAGGCAAAGGGTGAACATTATTGGTGATCTTTGGGACTAAATTCGTAATAAACACACACCATGGCTGAACAGTAGGTTTATTTGGCTCATAAGTTGTCTGAGGACCTGAAATAATGGTTACCCTAGGGGTTAAATGTGTATAGGAGAGTGTTTGATGTGAATTAAGTACCGGTTCTCCTTGCGCCCCCGTGGCTTCGGTCAGTTTTCGTAACAAATGCGTCGAATATCGTATTTTCCTGCCTTTCCCCGCCATTAATACGCATCCGTGACCTAACCTGCATGAATGATGGCCTCCTGGGTGATTGAGAGGTAGAGTAAGGCAATAGAAGGGAGGGTGAGGCATGGCAGCGTCCTGCCTTCAATTTTGCTCCGTCACTACCTGGGGCTTGGGTCACCCACCCATGTATCTTCCTCAGCTCAATTACGTCATTTTAATTGCCCCATCGGCCGTAATGGCCTCGTCTGCCTGTTCTTGACGAGCCGAGCTCACTGGTTGAGAGCAATTAGGGCGATAATGATGTGTATTATGGGTAAGGAGGCGATGTTTACAGGAAACAAAGGCATGACAGAGAATGGGGTCCACTCAGCTGATTGTTGACCATGGGACACAACGTGTCCCAAACTTGGGACGTCCAACCATGACTCATACCTGATCCTACCATGACCCATGCCTGATCCTTCCATGTCTCATACCTGATCCTTCGACCTGGACTCATACCTGATCCTACCATGTCCCATGCCTGATCCTATCATGTCTTATACCTGATCCTTCCATGTCTCATACCTGATCCTACCATGTACCATGCCTGATCCTTCCATGTCTTATACCTGATCCTTCGACCTGGACTCATACCTGATCCTACCATGTCCCATGCCTGATCCTATCATGTCTTATACCTGATCCTTCCATGTCTCATACCAGATCCTACCATGTACCATGCCTGATCCTTCCATATCTTATACCTGATCCTTCGACCTGGACTCATACCTGATCCTACCATGTACCGTGCCTGATCCTTCGACCTGGACCCATACCTGATCCTACCATGTTTTATACCTGATACTTCGACCTGGACTCATACCTGATCCTACCATGTACCATGCCTGATCCTACCATATACCATGCCTGATCCTACCATGTCCCATACCTGATCCTTCTATGTCTTATACCTGATCTTACCATGTCTTATACCTGATCCTTCGACCTGGACTCATACCTGATCCTACCATGACCCATACCTGATCCTACCATGACTCATACCTGATCTTTCGACCTGGACTCATACCTGATCCTACCATGTCTTATACCTGATCCTTTGACCTGGACTCATACCTGATCCTACCATGACTCATACTTGATCCTTCAACCTGGACTCATACCTGATCCTACCATGACTCATACCTGATCCTTCGACCTGGACTCATACCTGATCCTTTGACCTAGACTCATACCTGATCCTACCATGACCCATACCTGATCCTTCTACCTGGACTCATACCTGATCCTACCATGACTCATACCTGATCTTTCGACCTGGACTCATACCTGATCCTACCATGTCTTATACCTGAAGCTTTGACCTGGACTCATACCTGATCCTACCATGACTTATACCTGATCCTTCGACCTGGACACATACCTGATCCTACCATGACTCATACCTGATCCTTTGACCTGGACTCATACCTGATCCTACCATGTCTTATATCTGATCCTTTGACCTGGACTCACACCTGATCCTGCCATGACCCATACCTGATCCTTCGACCTGGACTCGACCTAAACTTGTATATATTATTATTTGACCTGAGTAATATTAACTTAGAAAGGTCTTCCTTCTGTAAACCTGGACGTAATGCAGATATGTCTCTTCCACTGAAGAATTGATTTCATACATCAATTAAACCTACTTTGTATTTTTTGTTAGTTATCCCTTGTACAAAAAAAAAAAGGTTCTGCTTCAAACTTAAACTATAAGTAAATTCTACCTTTATCCATCTTAGATATCATGTTCAAGTGTGAGTTTATGGAGGAGGAGGTTCAAGGATGAGAAGCAGATCGAGTGAGAGAAGAAGGAACGGGACTGTAGGATGTGGATGAATGCAGTGTCGAGGCATTAGTATATTTGGTTACTTGTGGAAGAAAGGAAATCATTGATGAAAAAGGAGTAAAAGTGTAGGAGGCAGTACAGAGCCTTCATTTTGTTTGAATTGTTAGGGATTTATGCAAATTTTTGCTTTATTAATGAAACAATAAGTATGAATAAGACTTTTATATCATGGTTTTTTTTCAGCTACAATTCGCCATGTGACCCAATATTGGTTTAATCAAAATTCTTTGACTGGAATTTTGTGAGTTTTTCAGTCAATTCTTTAACTTTTACAAATATTGTAAGAGTTCCCGTCAGTTGGTGTATCCCTTTGTCCAACTAAATGATGTTAGAGCATTAGTATGAGCTGGGCTGGGCTACCTTAGGTTGCACTGAATTAACTTTGGTCTGGTTGTATCTTCAGAAGATATATTGTATTTAATCATTCAAAGTACTTTTTTTCCAGATTTTCAGAGGCTTTCCTAGTTTGTTGGGTTTACGTAAGATTGGAAAATGAGGGACTAGTGGATTTACTGGGTTTGGGATTCATTCTTCCTTTACAAATTTCCCGTGTCTAACACAAGGTAGTTGCCTGGTGAAGTTATCAGAAGTCAATAATCAAGTAGCGTAAGGAGAGTTGATTCTTATCAGAAAAATTATAATCATAGTGTTTTCATACTATCTCATAAGCTGTTTCACTGTGGTTCACAAACCATTTTGTTGTCCACAACCCCCCCACAACATCCACAGAGCAGCATTGAGAGCAAAATAGAATAACTGAGGGTTCCATGCCAATTAAACGAAACTTAAGAGTAATTAGATAGAAGATACCTTCAGACTAAACTGGATAAAACTAAAGAATGGGGAAAAGATAAAGAGAACAGTAGCAAGTGAGGAGAGGATAGTTGAGCTTGAGGAAAAGATTTAAATGCTGACAAAAAATTGCAGGATTTGTTTGTAGACTACCAGTTTTGCAGAAAGTAATAAAAGTATTGGAAAGAGCTCCAAATTGATTTTATGGGTAAAGAAAATAGGAAAACTGTAATTAGACCGTCCATAGTTGGAGAATGTACTGTATGAAAAAGTGTTTTAACAAGCAGAGTTGGAAATACCAACATTTGGTTCAATTCTGATATTTAATCGTGTGCCTTGAAGAACGGTCTCGGTACCAGCTTCCCGTCTTTTTATGATAACATGTGATGTAGACAGAGTTAGAATTAAGTACAGTACAATGTTATGCAGACAACATCAGAGAAAGTGAAGTAAATTTAGAAAGCTACAAAGAGGCATAGATGAAGTCTTTCACTTGGCTTCCCCAAACAATTTCACTGGGGATCAATTTCAGCTCCAGCATTGGTGAAGTGAAGGAAAACAATACAGAATAGTGAACAAACATAGATACCCTCATAAAACAATTGAGCAATGTGAAAGCCTACAGGGAATACCGTATCTGTGAAGAGAGTTTGCAAAATCTCATCATAAGTACTTACATAGAAGCAGGAAATGGCGATCAAGTATAATAAAGAATAATAGAAATATACGATTTTGTAATTATGAAATAAGTGAAATATTTTAGTTTTGAATTTTGCTCTTTGGTAATTCATGAGGTAACTTTCTTATACCATGTTTTTCGAGTATTTTTGTTATTGTGTAAATTTATAGTGTGCATTTTTTTTTCTAGGGAGGACTTGGCCACAGCTATACTTAAAGAGAAGAAAAAGCCCAACCGCCTCATTGTGGAAGATGCAGTTAATGATGATAATTCAGTGGTTGCACTTAGCCAGGCTAAGATGGATGAACTTCAGCTCTTCCGTGGAGACACAGTGCTGATCAAGGGCAAAAAGCGCAAGCAGACAGTCTGTATTGTGCTTTCTGATGATACCATGTCAGATGACAAAATTCGCATGAACCGTGTTGTAAGTGGTTCCTTTGAGATTCCCAGCTTTTTGATTTAGTTATATCCCAACACATAAAAACAGTTTTGGTAAATTGTAGATATGACATATTATGTTTATGTAAGATATGGCTAAGGTTTTCATTGTCATTTTTAAATCTTTGTGTCATATGTGTATTTATTGTTTATTATGTAAATGATAGATGAAGGATACTCTTTGCAGAGTATCTTCATTTCAGCCTAAGTGCAAGGTGATCAGGTTTGTCACAGGATTTTTTATAATTTTTAACATAGGAAGTGAGTAAGGTGTGAGTGCATTTTTCACAGTTGTATTCATTGTTGATCTGAACAAAGGAAACTTTTCAGGTGAGAAACAATCTACGCATTCGATTGGGTGATATTGTAGCCATCCAGCCATGCCCAGATGTGAAATATGGCAAGAGAATACATGTCCTCCCAATTGATGACACTGTGGAAGGTTTGACGGGTAACATCTTTGAGGTTAGTGCTGGTGATCAGATGCTGCATTTTGATTGCATTATATTGTCGTAAGTTTTTGGCAGAATGCAAGCTGGACAAGAATAAATATTTGAATTACAGAGGTATGCTCATTGATTATATCAAGTATGGTTTATAGATCATCTGACTTAGGAGTATTGTGGTTTCAGGAAAGGCAGAAGGTATACGGACCAGGGGTTTGCTGTGTAGAATTTGTGTGAGAAAGGCATGAAAATAATGAGTTTTATATAACATTTATGGTTGTGTAGAAAACCTCTGATAGGGTTGTGGAAGGCGCTTCATACATATGGCATAAATAGAAAGATGTTGAATGTAATGAGGAGGTTTTTGCTGGTCGAGTAAAGTATTTGTGCATGCAGGGAGAGAGAAGGATGAGCAGTCCTCAGTGGAGGTGGGTCTTCATCAAAGGTGTGTGACATCACCATCAATGTTTGATCTGTTCATGGGATGGGGTTGATGGGCATTAGAGGGGAATTAGTTTTTATATGTAGATAGGTCTATGGTGGCAGACTTCTGGAAGAAACACCAGAACTTGGTGACAGATTGTAGGAGTGTGTGTGAAAGTAGGAAGGTGAGACTTACTGTGAATGAAATGTGAGGTAGTGAGGTGCAGAAGGGGGTGGGGACGAGACAGGTTGGATCGAGTACAAGACAGGTTGGGTTGAGTGCAAGGGTGAAGGGGAGGAATTGGAGTATTTTAGGTACCAGGGAGTTGATTTGGCATTAGATAGAACCTTAGGGGCTGAAATAAATCATCAGGAGCATGTTGAACAGAAAATGGTCTCCTTTGAAATGAGAAGAACCTCAGCCAGACTACATTTCTTTTCATCCTTTGATGATACATCCTTGCTGATGGTTACTTTCCATTCATGATGTAACCGCTTGCAGGTGAAGTCTGGTGACCCCCCTCAATTATTATTTTGTATTGGAAAATATTTCTTTTATTTGACAATTGTAATTGATGTGAAAATTAGAAATCATCGAAAGGTTATTGAAAATGCTGCCTAATGATTAGGTGGCAGAGCTTTTTTATGCTTAGGAAAATTTTAAGTTGATTTTGATTAAACTTAGTATGCCTTATGGTTTTGTGCACATGCAGGTTTCTTATGAATTTAGGTGCATGCATATACTGAGATTGTTCCAATTGGATTCACTGAGTTATTGTCTTATAGATTACATATTGGGTCAATTTTTCCTTAGTTATTCATATATTGAAGCAGCTGATTATTGTTTGTGTGTGATAACTAGATTATAGTAAAGAATTCTCCAGGAATACATTTCAAGCATTGATGTTAGATTTGCTCATATAGGAATCTTATGGATGTTCTGATTGTGCCACCATTATTTTGATTGCAAGGGGGTAGTTGTAACAGATAGTTGCATCAGTATGTTAAAAAGCATATGTAAGTTACACACTGTAATGCATTGATTATTCTTTTTCAGGTGTTTCTTAAACCGTACTTTTTAGAGGCTTACCGACCCATTCATAAAGGTGACCTGTTTCTTGTACGTGGAGGCATGAGAGCAGTTGAGTTCAAAGTGGTTGAGACTGATCCAGCTCCATACTGCATTGTATCTCAGGACACTGTTATTTACTGTGAGGGTGAACCAGTAAAGCGAGAGGTGGGTGGATATGTGCAAGATATCTTGTTTGCTTTTCTTTATACATTTCCATTGCTTTCTTCTGTGATATATGAAACTTTTCAAACTGAATTATGGGTTGTCAAAGACTGAAGATGTGTTTTGTAAAGAAATCCGTGGATAGTGACAAGGTTGAAAGCGTCTTCTGTTATGGTGGGATTGGAGGATGTATTTAAGAGATAGGGTGATGGAAACCTGTATCTGTAGTATGATAGCTGAAAGTAAGAGGAACTAGAATGTGAAGCAGTTGATTGTATTTGGTTAATGAAATGCTGAAAGTTAGGTATTTCAGATGAGGCCAGAGAAACTTATGTTGATTGTGTGAATGAGTGAATGTCTCTGCAGACAAACATATTATATTATTGGAATAATTAGAGAATTGCTTGATCAGTTAGAAAGATTTTATTCATATGTATGGTTGTACAAATTGAGGTTATATGCTTGAGTTGAAAGACCAGTACTTCTTTACATCCTTACTAAAAAATGTTTATCCAGGTTTTTATGGCCTCTGGTTACTCATTTGCTGCATCTCTTGAACTATTCCATATCGGTATCAATATGCTGATTGAGAGACTCGAAGGCTGTTATCATGCCCCGTACTCTCACTTCTCCATGGTGGACAGCTTTATAGTCACTCTGTCTTCATTGTGTGTCTGTTCACATAGGAGTCAAGACATGGTACATGTTTACAGGTAAAGAGAAGGGGCAACGTATGTGTAACATACTCTTCCAGAAACACACAAATAGTGATCACAACAAGTAGGTGTTTACAAGATGCTGATAGGTCTTACCTCTTAGTTGAGAAATGACAGCAGTGGTGACAAAATGCACTTATGTTTCAAATTTGGAGGATGGTTAAATGAAACGGTGAAAATGTAAGGACACAGTTTGAGGAAATTGATAGAAAAATTTATGACGAGGTATTTAAGGATGTAGTTATTTAGTTGTTATTGAATCAGGGCATGTGTAGCGTCAGGGGTAAACCATGGAAAGTTTTGTGGGGCCTGGGTGTGGAAAGGGAGCTGTAGTTTTTGTGCATTACACACGACAGCTAGAGACTGAGTGTGAACAAATGTGGCCTTTGTTGTCTATTCCTAGCGCTACCTCGTATGCGTTGGGGGGGGAATTGGGTGCTGTCTTTCATGTGTGGCGGGATGGTGACGGGAATGGATGAAGATTGCAAGTATGAATATGTACATGTGTATATATGTGCATGTCTGTTTATGTATATGTTGAAATGCATAGGTATGTATATGTGCGTGTGTGGGCGTTTATGTATATACATGTGTATTTGGGTGGGTTGGGCCATTCTTTTGTCTGTTTCCTTGTGCTACCTCACTAACGCGGGAGACACGACTAAGTATAATAAAATAAGATAAATATATATTTAGAACATGTGGCCAGGAGTGTGACATATAACATGGGCCTTGGGGAAAATAATTAACTCCCCCTCTTCTCAGCAGCAGGGCCATTTAACCCTTTTTAACTTTTTAAGAACTTTAAAAAATCCTGAATTGGACAGCAGTGACCTCATAAGAAAGGCAAAATGCATGTAGTGTATTTTGCAACCATGTTGAAGTGAGGATGAGGGTTTTTGCTAAACATTTGACATGGTGGGATTTTAAAAAATGAGGAGTTGAGGCTCGGATACTATGACCCCTTCTCCCCTGTATGGCTAGCATGTCATGTAATAGGTTGGTCAAGAAGAAATATGCCACTACAGTTGAAGAGTTATTGAAAAGAGATAGATCACAGGAGTAGATTTATGGAATGAGAGCAATACTTAAGGTTAGGCATATTTCAGATAAAGAATTTTTAGGAATGATTTGATAGTTGGTGCAATTAGTGTTAGTTTGTACAATTGATCTTGGTTCTCAGTGAATCAGCTTGATATATGAAATGGAAATGTAAGAAGCTCTTATGTAAGGATTGAATTCTGTGTTTATAAACTTAAGGTTTGTTACGGCTTAAGGATATGCATGAGCTAACCTTCCCTTTTTCATCTCGATAGAATTGATGAAAAATGAGTTTGATTTATGATTTGTTGCATAGTAGATTGGGAAAGACAGCTGCATATCCAGCCCACTCCAGTGCTGAATCTAATTTGTTTGGAATTTGAGTTAATTGATATTGTTTATGGCTAGGTGAGGATGGTTTAGTTTTACTGATGCAGTCAACTATTTTGTAGTCTTGTGCCATGCAAGACAGGTGAGCTAATTGGCAGTCACCTTGAAACTTTTTCCTCTTTTTTTTTTTTTTTCATATGTCATCAGTGACATTTTGTGCTTGTATGCAGTCATGTCCAAACTTTTTCTTCCACTCTTTCAAAATTCCCTGTTTAGTCTGCATCAGTTTAAGTAGACGCATTGCTGTTCTCAACCTCAATGAATGATTTAGGAGGAGTTGGTCAACTTACCTTCAGTATAGTTTCATATATTCTGGCATGAAGAAGCAGCTTTGATTATCTTTGCAACATCCAACATGCAAAATTCTTTGTTCCATGAAGATCCTTTTGTTGAAGTGTTCTGATGCTGGAATGTATATAGTAGTATCAGTGATTTGACATTTATGGGAGACTTGTAACACATAAAGTTACTGATAAGTTCATGAGATGCTTGGCCTGATGCAATTAGAAATAGTAATGCGAAATAGTTTTTTTTTTTTTTCGCTGTCTCCCGCGTTTGCGAGGTAGCGCAAGGAAACAGACGAAAGAAATGGCCCAACCCACCCCCATACACATATATATACATACGTCCACACACGCAAATATACATACCTACTCAGCTTTCCATGGTTTACCCCAGACGCTTCACATGCCTTGATTCAATCCACTGACAGCACGTCAACCCCGGTATACCACATCGCTCCAATTCACTCTATTCCTTGCCCTCCTTTCACCCTCCTGCATGTTCAGGCCCCGATCACACAAATTCTTTTTCACTCCATCTTTCCACCTCCAGTTTGGTCTCCCTCTTCTCCTCGTTCCCTCCACCTCCGACACATATATCCTCTTGGTCAATCTTTCCTCACTCATTCTCTCCATGTGCCCAAACCATTTCAAAACACCCTCTTCTGCTCTCTCAACCACGCTCTTTTTATTTCCACACATCTCTCTTACCCTTACGTTACTTACTCGATCAAACCACCTCACACCACACATTGTCCTCAAACATCTCATTTCCAGCACATCCATCCTCCTGCGCACAACTCTATCCATAGCCCACGCCTCGCAACCATATGTTATTAAAAGTAGTCTTGGGTTATTATGCAATTAAATTTTTCTGTATATAGTCTGAAGTATTTTACTTGAAAAAATGTTTTGTTTTAAATTTAAGGAGGAGGAGGAGCAGTTAAATGAAGTGGGTTATGATGACATTGGTGGGTGCAGAAAACAGTTAGCGCAAATTAAGGAGATGGTAGAGTTGCCTTTGCGCCATCCATCGCTCTTCAAAGCCATTGGTGTTAAGCCTCCCCGAGGTAAGTTGTACCAGTTTTCTCCTTTTCTGATATACTTATCTTTTATTTTTGAGCTGGTTGTAAAACTGTAATATATGTTTATTTACTTTTGGTATTTAGCAAGAATTATTTCCTCAAAGGTTTTTGTGTTCACCAAATGCAAGTTATGTAATTGGGAGAGGAGTTCAAGATGATAGGTAGTATATTATTTCTGAGTTGGTGAAATATATTAGTCTGAGATGTTTTGGGCTTGCGTAGAGAAGGCAAGTTGGGGAGTTCACAAGGAGTCTTATCATAGTATGATTAAAGGGGTTGATGAGAGGATGACCAACTGTGACATGGGAAAACAGAGTGGAAGAGTACAAGAGGGAGAGAAATGGGAAAGAATGTGTGGAATGGTGTATGTGAGGGTGGCATGTAAGGACAAGTGGAGACTGATTCCAATGGCCATCCCTTAATGAGAGTTCTTGGAGGGAAAGGATATCAGAGGTATGGATAGATCATAATATAGTATTTTCAAGGAGTTAAACATAATTGATACTTAGAAAATTGCATGCAGTTCTAGCATGCAATCATATATGGTTATGTATAAGTTGGTAGCTCCTTATATTTTTTTGGTGTATTTATCTGAATAACTAATAGGTTGCTTCATTTGGAAGCCCCCTCCATTAGTTGCTGGGTATTGAGTTAAGAATTTGTCTTTATAGTAATTTTGCCATTGGTTTATTAGTGAGGGTTGGAGTTCATTTGCTATATAATTGTAATGTATGTTTTTCCACAGGGATATTGTTGTATGGCCCACCAGGCACTGGAAAGACTCTGATTGCCCGTGCTGTTGCAAATGAGACTGGGGCATTTTTCTTCCTGATTAATGGTCCAGAAATTATGTCCAAATTAGCAGGTGGGTGGAAATGCTTAGTCACATAAATACACGTACATGCATGTGCTTTAGATCCTGAATATCAAAGGCTCGTGGCTGAATCCTGGGCTAGATAGTCAGCCCAAAGTCAATCCAACTCTTCATCCACTGGGCAAAACTACAGATGAAGGAGTGTGATGTTTATGTCTATTAAGTGAGCACTGCACAGTTAAGGGGTAAGTTTTGTGAGTCTTCAGTATAGAAGTTGCATCTAGGGCATGAGAGGACTTGCACAATGTCAGATTGATGCATGTAATTTTTGGAGAGATTGATGATGTCCAGAATGCAGATGAGAAAGGAGAACATACATGCTTAAGTGTAATATCTGAAGGGTTTATGTCTGGAGTGAATTTTACAATTGGGTTGGGAGGGCAGTCATTTAGTGTTTGTCATATTTTTATAGTTTTAGGTTCCTGAAGTGTGAAGTTTCTCATGTTTACTTGGGGTTGATCATCGGTTATGAAGTGGTTCATATCAAAGGGGTTTAGTAATGTTGCAAAGAAGTGGATGCTAGACATATTAAAGCTAGACTGCATTAGAAATAGTTTTGGGTAATTATGCAAGGGCCGTGCTTTTGGTGCTATGCACATGACAGCTTGAGAATGGATGAGAGCAAATTAAGACAGTTTCTTTGTCTGTTCTTGGCACTATGTTGCAAACTTGGGAAATGGCAAACAAATATGAAACGAAAGTTCTGTCTATGTGTCTATACCTTTCATGCTTGTTCCCTTTGCCATTTCCCACATTAGCGAGGTAGTGCCAGGAGCAGATGAAGAAAGGTCCCCATTCACTTGTTTTTATTGCATGGTGTTGAAATTCCAGTCATTGGTTTGTAGGAGCATGGAAGATAGAATGGAGCTGTAGTGGCTTGTGTATATTTGATAATTAAAGCTGTGGGATAGGAGGAGCATGGTTTTCTTCCTGTGAGGACTCAAAACTACTTTAACTTTGAAATATAATCTTTTATTTTGTGTGTAATGATAGGTTTGCTTTACACAGATTAGGTCTTCCTTTATTTGGTTCCCCAAATTCATGTGTAATGCACCAAAACTACAGCCCACTGTCTTCAACCAGGCCCCACAGATCTTTCTGTGATTTCGCCTGGCTGCTTCATGTTCCCTGGTTCTGTCCATTGACAACATGTCGCCTTCTGCATATTACATTGCCCCATTTCACTCTATCCCATGCATGACTTTCACCCAGGCACTCAAAGTCTTTTTCACTCCATCCCTATATCTCAAGGTTATTGTTGCCAATCTTGTCCCCTCAACTTCTGATACACATATCCACTTTGTCAGCCTCTCCTCACTCATTCTCTTCATGTGTCCAGACCATTTTAGCACACCTTCTTTGGTTCTTTTCTTAGTACTCTGTCAAACCACCTCACAACTCCATATTGTCCTCAGCTATTTCATTTTCAACATATCCACCCTATTTGCAGATTCTCATTTGTAGCACATGCCTAGTATTCATACAATATTGTTAGGACTACTATGCCTTCAGACATGTTCACTTAAGCTGTTTCACATATTCCTCTGTGCTACCAGAACCTATACTGTTACAAATCGTATGAATGTATTCAGAATTAATAAGTATGTCTCTTTGGGAGATTTGAATGGAAATCTGCTTATGTCTCGAGATTGGAAGTCAAATATAATTTTTTTTTTATTGTTGGTCCCAAGAAAAATTTTTGCGTTTGTAAAATATGTTATCTGCCTATAGGTTTGACTATATACCTTCAAAATGTACTTATAGGTTTTAACTAGCTTTTGTTTTTCAGGTGAATCTGAAAGTAATCTTCGAAAAGCATTTGAAGAAGCAGAAAAAAATTCTCCAGCTATTATTTTCATAGATGAAATTGATGCCATTGCTCCAAAACGTGAAAAGGTATGAGAATAGGCCATAATAAGTTATTGGTATTATTCACAACACTAGAAACTATTTTAAGCTTTATTTTGCCATATTAATGTCAGATAAAATGATGTTATTGGTTTTCTTCCACTGAGGCCTCAAATATGCTCAAGATGTCATACAATTTGAAATAATAACCCCTTTTTTCCTGTGTAATGATAGGTGTGAATTCACAGATCAGGGCTTCTTTTATTGGGTTCTACATTACAAAAAAATTTTGACTGGTTTAGTTTGTGTTTTTGCCAGGACTTGATTTATTTTGTTCTATACAAAGCTATTCCATTGGTTCAGTGTGCTTTTATAATTGGAGATTGAGAGTGATGGAAGGGTGGAGTGAAGGAGGTTATGAAGTATTGGGGCCTGATCATACAGGTGGGTGAAAGGCTTGCATGGGGAGAGAGTGAATTAGATCATTGGTGTATGGGAGGCACTATGCTGCCATGAGTATGTGAAGCTTTCATGGTGAACTTCTGAATCTGAATAGTTTTTGGATCTTGCTGGGAATGATGGGATCAATTATCAGTACATTATACATGACAGCAATAGTTTAGGCGTTTATAGATGAGGCTGTCGTCTGTTCTTGTTACTATCTTGGCAAAGGCTGGAGAGGCATTTAGGGTCAGAATAACTCAAAACCCTTAATTTACTCAAAATTTTGTGTTGTGCCTCTTAAAACAAGGTTTATTCTGTAACAAAACCTGAATCATAACTTCAAGAAAATTCCATGTTCAACCCTGAAACTTGATACAGATGGTTTTAATAGTTTCCAAATAACACTTCTTCCTGCTCTTATTTCACTTCCAGTAACTATGTTGCAGTGCTGGTGACAAATTTTGAAACTCAGTTTTAGTGTATATATTGTGGATATTCTTTTTGTTTTGAAAGTATTCATGTACGTAATTCAATCTTTGCTACCCATATTCCATGTTTATTATTTTTTTTCATTATACTTTGTCGCTGTCTCCCGCATTAGCGAGGTAGTGCAAGGAAACAGATGAAAGAATGGCCCAACCCACCCACATACACATGTAGATACATAAACGCCCACACACGTCTGTTTCCTTGCGCTACCTCGCAAACGCGGGAGACAGCGACAAAGTATAATAAAATATAAATAAATATATTTCACACATGTTCATATTCATACTTGCTGCCTTCATCCATTCCTGCCACCACCCTGCCAAACATGAAATGACACCCCACTCTCCCTGTGTGCATGTGAGGTAGCGCTAGGAAAGGACAACAAAATCCATATTCGTCCACACTCAGCCTCTAGCTGTCCCAGTATTCCATGTATCCTTCTTAGTCGTTTTCACCCAGGACTCTGTACTTTCCCATCCCTACTTTATTTTTAGTTCATCCATTCATCTCATTGGTCTACACAATTACTGTAATAAACCTAAAATTCAGAATTAATTTTGTTTATATGAAAGAATGATTTACTTAGCAGATGTAATTGGTTTGATAACATGCATGTATATTGCTCAAGGCATTGCTGCTGATGAAAAGGGAGGCTTGTTTTCAGAGTAATGGATATTGCCTTCAAAAATTGTAGAAGAATTTGATTAATATTGTAGTATTTTGCAGACACATGGAGAAGTTGAGCGACGCATAGTTTCACAGTTGTTGACATTAATGGATGGTCTGAAACAGCGCTCACATGTTATTGTTATGGCTGCCACTAATCGACCAAACTCTGTCGATCCTGCTCTAAGGCGCTTTGGTCGTTTTGACCGAGAAGTTGACATCAGTATCCCAGACACAACAGGTAATGTGATTGTAATTTTCTATAAAGATTTTTTCATCTCACAAGGCTGCATATTTTAGTACTTAACTACTTTTCATATTTGTTTGCCATTTCCAACAATGAGTTGGTGTTAGGACAAGACAAAATGTGAAGTAAGATTACACCCTTTGATAAACTAGACTTATCTTCACTTCAGTTAGTTATCAGTAGTTTATTTTTTGGCTTTGGTTGTTCATAGAAGTACCTTCATGAGAGAAGTAGATCAGTTGCTTGTCGTCCACTGATGGTTCTTCTCTGGACTTGAAAGTATATAAGGAATGAATGGTTTATCAGGGTGTCCTGCTAAATCACTTGCACATCTAAACAGAAAACTGAAAGTACAGTGAGTGTTTAGGTATACATTGAAAATAGCTGTCTTCATATTTAGCAAGCTATTTGTATCCTACATAAGGCCAGAACTAAAATATGCCTCGAGTTTGATCACTGCATCTATAGAAGCACAAAGAGCTAATAGAAAATGTCTGGGGCAGGGCAACAAATATATTATTAAAATAAAGAGACCTGTCACACAGAAAATATCTGGAGGAGGGCAATGAATATATTATCAAAATAAATAGACCTGTTCATAGCCTTGTAATTTTTAAAACTGATAGATGACTTAGACAGTGAGCAGTTCATTAAGAGATGTAGGGATAGAGCAAGTTGTGGATATAGCATGATATTAAGTAAGAAATTTGTGAAAAAGAAAGTTAAGAAATACTTTTATAGTATAAGAATGGTGGATGAATGGAAAAGAATGCGTGAAGATATGGTTAATGCAGACTGCAAATACAAATATTTGAATTTGTATGATAGTTGAAAATGTTCAAGAGATTGGGCCTTATGAGTATAAAACTCCCTCCCAGTACAGTACAGATATGTAGTTACAAATGGATTATAACAGTCTCAAACCATAGGGATGTTCATAGGCTTTACACTTTCCTTCAGATATTGCTATTTTGTAATTTCTAAATAGTGATTCCCCTACTTTGACCTTTCTCTCCATTTATGTATCTTTGTGATTATTGATGCAGCTCTTACTCTTTGTGCTGACATTTGATATCATCTGCACATTTATTAAAGTGGTACCATGTTGTAAAGCGTTTTTGAAGATAAACTGAACGACAATTATGATTTATTAGAGGTCATTGTTTTTGCTTGTTGCATGACCATGCTTCAGATGATAAGAAATGGTGTTGATTTTTGTTAAATTTTGTTAGCAATATTATTAGGTTTTTGATTGTGATTGTTTTGTATAGCAGACAGCATTGATATTCTCAGGTCGTCTGGAAATACTTCGTATTCACACAAAAAACATGAAGTTGTCGGATGATGTAGACTTGGAGCAAATAGCTGCAGAAACTCATGGCCATGTAGGTGCTGACTTGGCTGCGCTTTGTTCAGAAGCTGCTCTTCAGCAGATTCGAGAAAAGATGGATCTCATTGATCTCGATGATGACCAGATTGATGCTGAGGTAAGAATGCCTGCAATTCTTCAATATATTTACTGTTTGACAGTGCTGCTGGGGATTTATTCTGAAAAACGTGTTTTAGGTGGGTAATGAAAAATGATGAATTGAGAATGATGGGTAAAGGCTCATGGATTGTGTGACACAGACAAAGAGTACAGCAAGTTGATACTAATATTTCTCTTCTTTTAGGTACTTAACTCCTTAGCAGTAACAATGGAGAACTTTAGATTTGCCATGGGTAAGAGCACACCATCAGCTCTCCGAGAAACTGTTGTGGAGGTACCCAACATCACCTGGGATGACATTGGTGGACTAGAAAATGTTAAGAGAGAGTTGCAGGTTAGTTTAGAATGAGGCTTAAGTTTGAAACCTATTTGCAGGAGTATAAGCTTGAGATTGCTTTTACTGAATGTTGAATGTAAATAACTGATAAATTCACATGAAAAAGTATCTCACAGTTTTTGGAAGTTAGGGTAAACACACAATTATTAAAATTATATAATTGATTATTCTCCTATGATAGGAACTTGTCCAGTATCCTGTGGAGCATCCTGACAAATTCCTCAAGTTTGGCATGACTCCCAGCAAAGGTGTTCTTTTCTATGGTCCTCCTGGATGTGGTAAGTTGTCATATGAGCTGAGTATACGTTTTGGTTTCTTTTAGAGGAACATATGCCATTGTAAGAAGATTAATTTTATAATTCTGCATACTTTGTGTTAAACACCAAAGAGCAGCATTAAATATCATGTCTGAGGATTTTGTGTGTCTATAGCTTGTGGGTAATGCAGTAACCTTGTAATTGTACTTTGCACTCATCAGAATACTGTTCCATCTTTTTCTCTAAGCCATTATATTCATTCATCTTTCTCCATAATCTTTTTTTTTTTTTAGGAATAATTATTAACCAGTCTAGTTTTCTAGCATTCACAGCTACCTGTAAATGTGCTGAGAATTGTTTTTGCTCTGCCCAGCTGTACAGAATATCCTGGTTTCCTAATACTTTTGTCATGAATGCCGTACCTGTAGGTAGCCCTTATGCTTCACAGTGTGATCTTATGCCAACTGTGCATGCCAAACTTTAAGTAAATACTTCTATAACTGATTTCTCTACACAGTTCATGAAATGCCTCTCTTGTGGTTTCCTTATAATGAATCATAATAGCTTGGATACCTTACATTTTAGTATTTTTGTTGGTGCAGTCCCGTAAGCTATACAAGAGATGCATTTGATATGTACTTACCTCCTGCTCATGCTATAATTGTACAGCTATACATCACCTTATCATCGTATGGTTTTCACATTGTTCACTTTTATAACTTGTCATGAGCAGAAGTTGTGAGTGCTGTAATGTAGAATTACAAAATTTAGATTGTGACATCATACAGCTTTGTACTTATTTGCTTTCCCAGGTAAGACTCTCCTAGCAAAGGCTATTGCCAATGAATGCCAGGCTAACTTCATTTCCATCAAGGGTCCTGAACTTCTCACCATGTGGTTTGGTGAATCAGAAGCTAATGTGAGAGATGTATTTGATAAGGTCAGTGGATGTGATGCGTTCTTCTGATGGTTGCAAAAGAGAGGCTTTTACTTGAATCATACTTTACATTCTCAATATGTATGCATGATACTTGGTTTGGTTCAATTGCTGTGCATGTATCACTGTTAAAGTAACAGAATCTGTAAAGATTTTTACACCAAAAGAGTATTAGGTGAAATTGTCCAAGGAAAAAAAGGCCTGTGTTCTTGCTTGGAAGCAAGTAAATGTATATACAAACAAGATTTCAAGACTGACAGGGCTGAGTTGCCCACTTAGTAAAGTGACTGATAGCTTACAGAAAGATGAGGTTTTGAAAAAAACCCATCTTGTCAGGTTATCATTCACCTTCCTGGTCCTCCTAGGTTTATAAGACCCAGCCTCTCAAGGAGGGATGATAATGAAAGGCAGGGAAGGGAGGGGGAATGGTGTGTAAAGTGGTGAATTTGGCTGTGCCACCACCTTGAAGTCTTGCTTGCAGACATGTTCAAAAGAAGGTACATATTTGCTTTTCCCACCATTTTGAATGAAGCATTATGAACAGACAAACAAGCATTTGCCACATCCAGGTTCTAGCTGTCGTTTATTATGTACCAAAATGAGAGTCTGCCATCCAGTGAAATCCCCACAGACTATCCATTGGCTTACCATACCTGATTTTTATGCCCTCATTCTGTTCATGATTTTTTTGTTATCCATAACTGCCACATAAAAGTTCTTTTTCAAGTATTTCTCACACCCTTACCTGATCGCAAATGTCTGGCCTTTACACCTGTGCCTCTTGAGACCACAGTGCTTTGCTTTAGTCATTTACTTTGTGCATTACATCATTCACTTAGTCATTGCCGTATGATACCTCGCTGACGTGGAAAGGCTGATCAAATGTAATGATAATGAAAATGGTATATGTTACTGGATGCCTGATCTGCCCAACTGTATCAGTTGGACAGCTAACTTGATACTGTGTGTAGTCACCTTTCTTTTATTCCCCTGGATTAAGGTAGTTATTAAGTCTGTCCATATCATAAACTTTTTGTAACACAAGAAACAGTAGTCAGATTATGTGGTCTAGCACTTGTGTAATTACCTTTAATTACCTGTATGTAATTATTTATTGTTTAAAGTGTGTGGAGGGAGTTTTTCACTCGTGGGGCCACATCTTGAACTTTTTTCGTTCATCAAACTCTGCACAAAATCTTTTATTCATCCATCTTGGTGTTTGAAAAAGTTTAATCTTGTGGCCAGGAAGGGGTAACTGTAATTGAATGTGGTAAGCCAAATTGGGCTTTGGGAATGGTGGCAGACTAAGGTACTCATAATTGGAAAGATTTTGTAAAATGTATCGAGTTAAGGTTATGAAAGATTTTCAGGAGTCATTTCATTATACTTTTATCCTTTCTTACCTACTTATGCATTTCTCATGAGAGCAAGGTATCACCAGGAACAGGTGAAGAGATGGCTTTTTTACTAACATTTATTTTATGGCTGTCATGTGTAATGCACTGACAACACTCCATCCTGACTACAACTAGGCTCCATGGGCCTTTCTGTGGTTTTCCCCCTGCAGCTTCAAATGCCTTGGTTCAGGCCATTGACATTGTAACCCATAGTGCTTCAATTCACTCAGTCTTGGGTGTAGAGGGTTGGTATACAGATTGAACATTATTTGGAAGTTCCTTTTTGATGCTCATTTAGATCTGACTTAGATTACTCTTTCAGGCCCGTGCTGCTGCCCCATGTGTGTTATTCTTCGATGAGTTAGACAGCATTGCCAAGGCCCGAGGAGGTTCTGTAGGTGATGCTGGTGGTGCAGCTGATCGTGTCATCAATCAGGTAACATTTGATAATTCTACACGATTACAAGGAAACAAGTTCATTTGGTTATATTAATAGCTGGTATGTTGGTGAATTACCGTGGTGAAATCGGAGAAAGTGACATCGAGTTCTTGATAAAATTGTCTGTACAATATATTATTTTCTTTTTTCAGAGCAGAATGATTTTTGTTTAGTCTTTAAATATATCAGACTTTATCTTGCTCACAAATAGTCACTTGCTAAAATGTAGTAGCTTCACTTTCATCTGGAAAATATTTTGCCTTCATTGGCATAGTAATCCATCTTTTGTGTTACTGAATATGATTTACTTCATGCATTGCAGCAGTATTCTATTCTAAACCTCAGAGGAAGTTTTAAGTTGATGTCCTGCTCACAACTTCCTTATAAGGTCCATTTTTCACACCCTTTAAATTTATACGGGTACTGCACCTACTTATATGAGTACTGCGTCGTTTTCGGAATAGGTAGCAGTTAAACTTCATACTGGCAGTATTACTTTTTTCCACCATGAGGTATGGGTATGGTGTGCCCTAAATGATGTCAGCCATATGCAAGGCAAAACTTGTACAGGTTCTTTCAAATTTTCATGTTCAACATGTTTCAACTAAGACTTCAGATGCATGTAATGTAGCATAAAGTGATTTATGTCTTTATAGGTACTAACAGAAATGGATGGAATGGGAGCCAAAAAAAATGTCTTCATTATTGGTGCAACCAATCGACCCGACATCATTGATTCAGCCATTCTACGACCTGGGCGTTTGGACCAGTTGATCTACATCCCCCTCCCTGATGAGAAGTCACGGGTACAGATCCTGAAGGCTTGTTTAAGGAAATCCCCAGTATCTAGGGTAAGATGCTTTATCCTTTGTTTCATTACAATATTTAATTTTATGCCCTTATATTAAGAGGGGTATATCTCATTCAGGTTGTGTTTGGGTTTATAGGTGATAAAGGACCTCTATGGGACAAAGTTGTATGTGAAGTGAGAGCACTGATGGATGGTTATTGTGAAAAGAGAGGTGGTGGTGAAAGCATGGCAAAAGTGGATGGGATTGCAGATGAGTTTCTCAAGAAAGAGGGTGACGTTGTTGATTGGTTAATCAGGGTTTTCAGTGTTGGTGTGATACGATGTTAGGTGTCTGAGGACTGGCAGAATACCTGTAGAGGACTGGCAGAATACCTGTATAGTTCCATTGCATAAAAGTGAGGACAAAAGTGAAAGCTAAGATTGCAGAAACATGTTGATTGTCTTTGGTAAGGATTATTCAAAAGGGAAAATTCAGATTATAGAGATCTGTTGGAGTATATGAAAAGAGTTGACAGATGCCTTGTAGAATTTCATACGGATATGTTGTGGGAGGAAAGCTGCTAGATACAGTAAGGAGTTTCTTCAAGAGGGTAACGTATGTATGGAAGTACAAAGGGAGGTTGAATAGTGGTTTTAAGATGGGTATGTAATGTCACCATGGCTGTTTAATATGTACATGGATAGGGTAGTTAGGTAGGTAAATGCAAGGGTGTTTGAGAGATGAGTAGGTGGACAGTACACTTGGGTTGGTGTAGGAGTTACTTGAAAGGGTCTTGGAGTCGGTTGTTTATTAATTATTTGGCTCTGGTGGCAAGCTCGAGAGGATTTTTGGAAGCTGGTTCCTGAGTTTACTAGTGTGTGTGACAGGAGGATGTTAGAAGTTCATGAGAGTGAAAGTAGAGACTGAGGTTTAGCAGGAAAGGAACAAGACAGAGTGGTTTAAATATTTTTAAGCAGGGGGAAGCAGGGGTACTTTAGGTATTGGGCAGTAAACATGGCAAAGGATGGTGTAAATAATGTTTGCTTTCAAAAATTGAAATACACCTCATACATATAAAGTTTGTGGTGGTTAAAGATTGTGTATTTCTTAATTCATTTATAGAAAATACATTCAGGGGGAGGGAAATGTGTATAGTATGAAAATGGCAATCAATCTATGCAAAATACATTTTCTTTATACAGTCACATTCTGATGATTACTTTCAAGAAGTATTGCTTATGCAGATGTTTAGGGGGAAAAATCGATCAAAGCCTTTAATTTATCCCGCTGAGATGCTTATGCTTAATTAAGGTATCGACATTCTTTAGACTGTTGAGATATTTTACTTTTGTTTTTTCCCTGGCTCTACCTCGCTGACATGGGAAACAGCAATTAAGTATAATAGAATTTCTAACCAGATTTTATTTTGCTTTTCAGAGAGTTGACCTGGAGTACCTTGCCAAGTATCTCATGGATTTTCTGGAGCTGATTTGACGGAAATTTGCCAACGGGCTTGCAAATTAGCAATTAGACAGGCTATTGAAGCAGATATTCGACGGGAAAGGGAAAGAGCTGCTGGAGACAATATGGATGCAAGTATTTTAAAACTATCAGTTCTGTTATGGATCCAGATAAACAGGTGAATTGTTTATTGTATAACTGTGTGGATTTTAAAACTAGTCTCTAAATTAGTTGTAGTAAGATATTGCTTTGGATCATATGTTTAATGTCAAAATTTTTTTTTAATATTAACAGATGGAGGAAGAAGATCCCGTACCAGAAATAACTCGTGATCATTTTGAGGAGGCTATGAAGTATGCACGCCGCTCAGTCTCGGACAATGACATCCGCAAGTATGAAATGTTTGCCCAGACACTGCAACAGAGTAGAGGCTTTGGTTCCAATTTCCGTTTTCCAGACCAGCAGGGCCAAGGAGGTAGCAGTCATGGTGGAAACTTTGGTGCAGATGGCGATGATGACGACTTGTACTCTTAAAGCACTTCCTTATCCTGTAGGTGTAAACGATGGGGAGGAACTGCTTGGGGATTGAATCAGCCATCGTTGAGTGGTGTGTGTGTGATCATTCAGAGACCAAGGTTATTGTTGAAACAAGAGGAAGCATGATTTTGACAAAATGATTTTAGTTGAAGATCGAAAGAATATAATTTACATCTCATTCAACATTTTAAAATATTTGTGCTCCTTCATTCCAGTTTTATGTAAGTAGTAGATGCCTCTGGTTCTGAAGGATGCAATGATTCCAGCCAATGTAACTTATTACTCTTGGAACAAATGTGAAAGAGAACCAGTCCTAACTGCAACCACTACTCTTCGACTGAATAAAGGAGAGTGTAAAGGAGTAATTTGGGTAGAAGCTAAGGGAAAGTAATAAGGATGATACATGTCATGTAGCAGTGATACTTGTATTTCAAGCTTGGGGAAACTCACTGCAACAGATAGGTTATTTGTTGCTTTTTAGTCATTAAGTAGCTTTATTTGTTCCATAGGGAAAACTTCCCTCAGTATTTTTTATATTAGAATGTTAATGATTTAATAAGTGCGTTGCTCTAAGTTTGTCTTAATGCACTCTTACATGAATCAATACAACATGTCTGTGAGGAATGCTGATTGCACCTTTGATACAAACTAGTGCTCCACTGATAAGTATTTTTTGTGTACTGGGGTTATTGGTATGGAGCACTGCATGTGGTGAGTGTATAATATCCCCATGTGTAAATGTTAATACATGAACTTAACTTTTCTTACACAGTAAATAGAGAAGTCTTAATACATATCTTTTAATTCCTCCTTGTGAAAGTTTGTAGAAATATTAAAGAATTACCTTGTACTAATGTTGGTAGAATTTAAATATAGAAAACCTGAAAAATGTATAATTCTAGAAACAAATTCCCTTTAAATGAATAACTGAGGATGTGTTGGTAGTGAATTGACAGTATGTGGGTCAGGAAGGTTGATCTTGTTAGAAATGATAATGTTAAGAGCTATGGTACTAGGAGTGGGAGCTGAATATGGTATGATGGATGCAAGTCAGAAATAGAGGAAACATAAGATATTATAAAGCTATGTGGCAGGAAGGGGGAAACTCAGGGGTTTAAGTATTCAGGGTCATGAATGTGCAGGAGGGTGAGAGGTGTGCATGGGATATTGTGAACTCGTGTGATAGTGGCTAAATCATGGCATAAGGAACAGTAAATGTTCCTTATGCCATGATTTAGCCACTATCACTTGTTCACAATGTCCCATGCACACCTCTCACCCTCCTGCACATTCTTCATCTGGCTGTGGATAAAAGGTTCTGGTTTCATTGAATTTTGCACGACAGCTAGAGGATGGAGACAAGCAAGTAAGGCCATTCTTCATCTGTTCCTGGTGCTACCTCAGTATGTGGGCAACAATGAACTAGTATGAAAATAATGTACATTTTTTCCTACTTGTTAATTATAGTTAGACTTCATGTGTTAATAACATGACTAATTAGCAGAAATGCAACTTTTTTACGACAGATTCTTATTCCCAATATGAATTAGCTCCTATGTTGAGATTTTTAATGGAATCCAAGAACTCAAGAAGTTTACAAAAAAAAAAAAGCATTTTGACCAGTTTTTGAAGGACTCCTTAAATTGTTTAAAAATCACATCATGGTTACTATTCCTCAGGCTGAATAGGGATCTGCTGCCAAAAAGTCAAATTACAAATGTCGCATTATAAACCATAGATGAATCTACATTCTCCAAGTGTTGATATCAGCAGTAGTAACTCAAAATGCAACTTTTAGATACAAGAAATTCATTCACCACAAACAGCACCTGTGGTGAGATTGAACAAAATCTAAATTCTGATAAAAATTACTTAGAAATAGATTAACCTTGCATATTGCAAATGGTTCAGATTTTGATTAAAATCTGATCACAGATGTAACCCTCTCATGTTGAACATGGAGTCCAAATACTGTCTCATGAAATTATGCATATCATTGACACTCGTTTAACTACACTGGGATTTGTTTGTTAATAACATGACTAAATAACAGAAATGCAACTTTTTGACTACATGTTCTTATTTCCAATACTTATTAGCACACGAGATTTTTAACAAAATCACATCATAGGTACTATTCTTCATGCTGACTAAGGATTTGTTGCCAAAAAGTTGAATTTCAACAAATAAGTTGCGTTATTAACCCTAGAAGAATCTACACATCATTCTCCAAGTATTATAATCAGTAACAATAAACCAAATTGCAAGTTTTAGATGCAAGATCCTCATTCACCAAGACAAGATGCTTATAATGAGATTTTGAAGAAAATCTAAGTCTCAATAAAATATCAAAAAATGTAAGGTCTTTATTACTAATGCCTTGTACTTTGCTGAATTTTGCAAGTGCTTAAGATTTTAATTAATATCTCATTATAGATGTTATTCTTCATGTTAGCATGTTTAAATTCATTTTTCATATAGCCAATCAGCCTAAGTGCAGCATTTTGACAAAAGATTCTTATTTACAATACTTAGTAGCACATGATGAGATTTTCAAAAAAATGCAAGATTATAGCCTTGCATTTTGGCCAGGTTTTGAGGAACTCCAGAATTTCTTTAAAATCTCATCATATGTCATATTTCTTATGCTGAATAAGTATCTGCTGACAAAAAGTAGAATTATAGCAAATCAATCATGTTAATAACCCTAAAAGAATGTAGTTATTTAAATGTTAATCATTATTAATGTTTTTCATTATTATAATCAACTGCTGTCTCCCGCGTTAGCGACATAGCGCAAGGAAAAATTTTAACATCACTACTAATTAACCAAAATGCAATTTTTCTAAAAAAACACATTCACCATAACGAATAGCACTTATAATGAGATTCTGAACAAAATGCAACTTCTCGTCTCAATGACTAAAAATGCATTTTGCTGAATACTGTGAGTGCTTTACATATTAATTAAAATGTCATAATTCTTATTCCCAATGGTGAATATGGATCTGGAGTCTAAAAATTGAATTTTGAGCAAATTATGCATGTTATTAACACTGGAATAATTTACATAAATAATTTGTGAATAATGTGACTAAAGAGCCTAAATGTAACTTTTTAACTACTGCTTCTTCACATACTTATTAGTATGTGTGACAAAAATTTTAACATAATTCGGAGTCTCAAAATGTTAAGAAAAATGCATTTTGGCCAATTTTTGAGAGGCAAGAATTTTGTTAAAATCATGTTATCCTTCATGCTGAGTAAAACCTGCTACCAAAAAGTAGCATTTCAACAAATGTCATGTTACTCATTCTAAGATAATCTTAATGATATTCTTCTCATGTTAATATCACCACTAGTAAAACAAAAAGTAACTTTTAGATGCAAGATCCTCAGTTACAAAAACAAATAGCAAATACTCCCTCCTAACACACATACAGAGCAAAATTGTCATAGTTTTATAGTTTAGTTCAGACAAGACCAAAATGAGAATTTTGCAGCACACTTCAGCATCCCTTATGTTTACATTACACTCTTCTAGTAATGGTAATATAAGGGAATTTGGAAAATCTCAGTTGGGAAAAATATATTCACACAGAAATTCAATCAATTATAGCATGAAGTTGCTCTTTTGCACTAAACATTGGTGCCAATGAACTCCCACTCTACCATGGAAGTGGTCACGCTACAATCCATATGACAGTGTGCTTTTCTTCACTAATACACAACAAGAACTTACCTTGGCAATTTTACCTTTTTTGGATTTGATAAGTGTGTTTAAGACAATATGAATGATTCAAATGTGGTATCAGCCCAAGGACGGGCATTCTTGTGGGAACAAGGTAAGCACTTACCAGAAGAGCCACTGATGCTTATGCAGGCTAATGACAAGAACACTGTATTCATATTGCCTGTACAGTCACAATACGCAAGCAGTGGAATCTCTAAGCTATATGATTTGCGCATATCAAAAAAAATAGATAAAACTTTATAGACATTCTCTGGATATAATTTAACATCTAATAAACTCTTATACAGTATACACAGCCAACAAAAGTGTAATGTACAACATGAAAGCAATACCTGTGAGTTCTTTGTACATTTTACATTTCCTGAATACATATCTCAAAGGTTAAGTCAACTCTGGGACCACAGACTGGATTTTTATGACATACCACTCAATAAATGGAGGTGTTCCGATAATATTACTGTGATCAAAATTCATGTCTCAACTGTCAAAGGTTAACTGATTATTTAGTTTATCTGCTGTGGCATTACTGTGGTAATTATCTGGGTACAATTTTACAGTCATGATAAAAAATTTGCAATATAGATTCCTACTAATCAAGTTTCCTTTTTGGCCAATGACCTTGACTTAACATGATCAGAGCGCAAATTATCCAACTCTTTTGGTCTTTCTAAAGCAACTCCCAAATGAAATGCAACATGGTCTGACAAGAATATATAAAGGCACTCTGGAAACCCACTGCATTTCATTTTAGGAGAAAGCCATTTTGCAACAGCTTTACAATAACAAAATACAGACAAATACCACAACAGACTTCTACAGTAATTTGTAATCAACATTCCATATGTCTCATCCACACATAAGATACTGTGCAACTGAACCTGCACATACTAAAGAGAATTGGAGAAACAGGTAAGGGTCTACAAAAAACCCAGAAGGAAATATCACATCAGTATCGTGATACCTCTCTGTTAACCAATGATCTGGGATGGAGGAACTCCTTAGGCACAAAAGAAATAACAATGAGGACTGGAGATGCACTTACTCCTGTCATTCATTAGATGAAGTGAAATTCCTTCAGTAAACTTGTTGCCCTCTGTACAATGATGGTGAGGTCTGAGATATGTCTTCTGATCTCCTTCTCTCTAATTTTTGTCTCGGTGGAGTCGAGTTTATCCATATTGTACAGCAGGTCAGATATGCCAGGAAATCCTGAGGAGGAGTAACTGTCAAACTGACTTGAGGCAAACACAGCATGCCTGCAAGATGATGCTTAAATTAATACAGTATTTCACAACTTTGTACTCGACAACACACCTGAAAGTGGTAACAACAAAAATAAAATGGACAGTCACCTTTAACAAGGCTTTATAATCATTAAGTAACGGAAAAAAAGTGTAATCTTCCCAAGACCCTTCAAACCCTAAAGAAGCCCGTCTACTCCTGCTTCCATGTGAAAAGCAGCCTCTTAAGATATAGGAGTCCCTAAAGGGGGTTCTATGATTGCCTCACTAAATTACCATTTTTTTCTGTGAGCACATTTTCTGCCTTAGTGAGGCAGCTTCAGGAACAGAGCCTTAAAGAAAAAAAAAAAAAAATCCTTGCTGTGGTCTTTCTATCATCCACACCTCACATGATGGTAGAATTTCTAGCCCCCTAACTCCCCCCCAGAGAAATAAAATTGACGTTTAAATAATATGGGGCAAGTCAGCTGAATATACATGTAAAGTGTATAGGAGATTGGTGATTGAGAAGATTGTTGTATGCTGAAAGTATATGACTGGGGAGAAGTAGTGTGACTACTGGAATGGCAAAGGATGTGTGGACCAGGTGTTTGTTTTGAAGAATTTGTATAAGAAATATCTGAAGAAAGATAAGGATCTGTTTGTGGTATTTATGGATCTGGAGAAATTCAATGACTGGGTTAACAGAGAGGCCTTGTGGCATGTGCTATGAATTTATGGTGTGGGTGTAAAGGTACTACGTGTAGTGAGGAATTCTTAATGGTGGAGTATGGTGTGTGTGTGAGATGGATGAGAGGAGGGCTAGTGGCTTCTAATAAAGTTGTCCATATCAAGAGTGTGTGATGTCACCATAGCTGTTTCATGTGTTTATGGACAGAGTGTGGAGGGAGGTAAATGCAAGGGTTTTAAAGTGAGCGGTATGTATATGGTATAACTGGGATAATGTGCATGTACACGTATATGTGCATAAATGAGTGGATGGTGCATGTACATATATATGCGTGTAAATGAGTGGATGAGTCTTTCTTCCGTCTGTTTCCTGGTGCTACCTTGCTGAGGCAGGAAACGGCAATCAAATATAAAATAATATATATAATGATATATATTTTTACAAGATGTTGATCTTTCCTTGGATAATTCCCCTACCTGACATCTGGTCGACCTGGAAGACCTTCAGGTAGAATGAATGCTTGCTCCAACTTCATTATCTGGTCGTTTATAGCACGGAGTGTAACAGGGCTGTAATGAGTTTTAAATGACTTAGCAAGTTAGCAATGTATGTGTTTTAAGACAATCATCTAAACCAATTGCATCCAAGCCTGCTCAATTTATACCAAAAAATATTTAATCTTTATAATAACTAGAGTTTGGTATTAAAGTTACAAGCCCCATCAGGCTCATGAAGGTATAGTTTTCTATAGTAGCTTAAGCAGTGAGGACAAATGAATGTAACATGGGATGTAGGTATAAAGAAATTACAGACATTGAAGTATATTCTCAATTAAATGGCAGCACTGCAAAGACAAGGTAGAAGAAAGTGGAAATCAAGTTTCTCATATGAAGACCCATACTTAGTAAAAGCGCCAACAACTCACTTGAGATCATCCTGTATGGTCTTCAGGTTGTGAGCAAAGACAGTTACGACATCAGTGAAGTTGTCCAAGGACTCCTCCAGGATAGCTGAAATTTGTTGTTGAAGTTAGTGGCTCTGACTTCCACCTTGACCATGTTCATGGACATGCTGATACAGAATTTCTTGCTAGGATAGAAACAACTGACACTGACAAATATTGTGATTATTTTGAACATTCTCATACGACTGTACCCTCTTCCCCTTCAATCCACTTTCTCACAGTCCAGGAACAACAACGTCCATCAAATAGAGAGGTGCAGTAGACATGAACCTCCCATACCAAGGCCAATGATTCAGTTTTCAGCAACCATAATGTGGTTTTCATTTTCACAAAGGTACTTTGCTGTCTGGCAATGTGCTATGCCTATCTATCATTTTTTTTTATTCAAATCCAATAATTCACCATTTGACCACAAAGTCTCCAGACAGTATTTTCTGAACATATTATGAAAAGATTAATGAGTTTTCTATAAGATTTCTATCTACACTCATAAATAATGGCATTTCGAAATAGCTGAAATAACATGACATCTACTACTTTATATGAAAAAAGTATTTTTTTATTTATTTATTTTGCTTTGTCGCTGTCTCCCGCGTTAGCGAGGTAGCGCAAGGAAACAGACGAAAGAATGGCCCAACCCATCCACATACACATGTATATGCATACACGTCCACACACACATATACATACCTATACATCTTAACGTATACATATGTATATATACACACACAGACATATACATATATACACATGTACATACATACATATATATACTTTTACACATATTTATTTATATGTCTTCTGTTTTTTGGTATGATGTTTCTAATTCCAGGGCATTTCCTCTTAGTCCATCAGTTTCTTACAATACATAAACCTGCTCGAGTATCAGTGAGTCAACACTTGAGTGGTGGCCAAGCTGCATTCCCCTGACCAAGGTAGATGCCTTTTCTTTCTGCCTCATCAACATGTGGACTGCTGGCATTCTATCCACAAACATACAATCTCGGTCACACATAACAACTGAAAACACTTAACTCACACAACTCATTCTTAGTAATTCTAGAGTTAACTAAGGTGATTAGTAGGCAGGAAAGTTAGGTGGGAGCATTAGGTAGTCGTAGCTTGGAAAACTGGGTAAAGGTAATGGTAGTCATTATGAACATTTAAGTATGAGCCTCTGGAAACATTGTGCTGGAGTTGCCTTCTACCTATGGCCTGTTAAGGGTGAGGGACTGAAAGGCTAAGACGCAGTTCACTAGTAATGGAAACTTTTGCCTTGGTAATCTCCTTGAGTGGGTTTCTGCAGGGAACAGGCTTCATAGGTATAGATAGATAGATGAAAACATAAAAAAATGAGTACCAACCATGAGATTGTGCCAAAACACAGAGAGAAGTATGATAAGTAAAGAGTTGCTCTAGTAACTAGCAATATGAACTTGGACTAAAATTAAAATCACATACGAAATTTGTCATAGATGTTCAGCAACTTCTGGGCATTCCCATTAGCCTTCAATTTCTTAAGTGCTTTCTTCATAGTTCTGGGAAGATGTTCTAGACTGTAAGGGATGATAGCAGAGTCAGCAAAGTACTTAAGAAAGAGAGAGGCAACTCTGCTGCAACCCTGAATTATTCTGAAGCCAGGGTCCACGTTCTTGTCAATCATGTAGAAAGTCTCATAGCCCGTATGGTATGATGCGTATGTGCTGATGTCGTGTTTGTTCTAATGGAAGAAAAATACTTGTATGAGCTTGGACATGTGCTTTAACATGAATGTTTAATAGACTATTCATAAAGGAGGTAGAACCTACATATTTTTTTAAAAAAATATAAACCTATCTTCCATGCGTAACAGTTTGCTAATACTTTACAGTTTCAATATATTGTAATGGACCATCAAAATTAAGAATGATGCAAAAATGGTATACAGGACTGCCTGGTTTGAGGGTCTATTTTAAAATCTATGGCACTGTGCTACTTTAATATTTTCTAGGTTTGTAACACTGCTTTACATACAAAAAGAGGTGAGTATATATAGCTTGCATGTCAGAGTACAGTATAGCCACTGCATTATATAAATGAAAATTGTACTAAATACAGTATATGGCACTGACACAAGCATACAACATATCAAAATTATTGCATGATGTGAAGCATATGACTGGCAGGTCCGTAATGTGAATTTGAAATGAAAAAGCAGCTTCCAGTGAAAAAATCTGACATTGATAGACATCCTACTGTCTAAAGAATCAAGTAATACAAATAAAAAAACATTATATCTAAAACTGTGTTTCAGGAGAAAGTCCCAAATATGCTATGTTTATATAAGTAAAGGAAATAGCAATAGTGACTTTAAATAGTGGTGAGCTCTCGAGATACCTTATCCACTCTGAACCATATATCCATACATGGAATTCCACAGTAGAAGGAGAATGGAACGTAGTCACTTCCTGAGCCCAAGGTCTTTACCCTGGGAAAAGAAAAATTCTGTTTGTCATGATTTGCTAACATTAATTAATGTAGATCTATAATGAAAATGTTTCAAGAAGATAAACACTATATTCCCTATGCAGTGAAACCAAAGACACTTACAAATTCAGTCTTGGAAATAAGGATATAATGAACTTTACAAAGAGAAGACATGAAAGAAGGGGGGGGTTACTTTCTCCTAAAGAAATGAGCAATTACCTCTTTGTACTGCAAGGCAAGGGAGTTTTACCCTTGTGGGGCTCCCTTTCTTACACACTCCCTCATATCATACAACCTCTTAACTTTATGTATGCTGTCTGCATTAACTGTGTCTCGGGTCACTCTGTTCCATTCATCCACCACTCATACTATAAAAGCATTTCTTTACATCCTTTTAACAAGTTTCTTACTTAATTTCATGTCATGTTCTCTGGTTGTTCTATCCCTACATCTCTCAAAAAACTGTTTGCAAAACAAAAACTGGGAATGCTGATGTGGAACTAATAAAATCTCAGAAAAGGTAATAAAGAACAAATGAAAATTGTTGAAACCTGGAAAAGAATCAAAAATAATAATTTTCAAGTGTAAAAAAAATCAATGCTGGAGAAAAGTATGAACATGACTTGAGGCAAAAAGAATGATGCTAATGTATCAAAAAATAAGTCATATACAGAACAAAAAACAAAAAGTTGATAATGAGTTATCTGATCAATTTGGTGACGATGGCATCCTAATGTTGAAGTAACTTAGAAAGATGCTATGTCAAATAGAGATACAATAAGGAATATCTGAACATCAAATAGATTTCTAGATGACAGTAGTGCAGCTGAAATCCCAAAATAGGCATATCACCAATTCTCAAAGGAGGATATATGTTTCTACTAAAACTAAAGACCTGTATGTCTAATTTTGCACATGACTAAGTCCTTGGAAGAGTAGGTAGGTAGGTACTCTCTCCTTGTACTTACTCAGGAGTAGTCTTGTTTCTGACAGCATGATAAGCAGCCCACTCATCATATAAAGTGGGTCCATCTCGAACACCAGGAACCTACAGAGGAGACAGACCAAGTTAGAGAGATGCATGAGAATGCCTTCAAGTGCTACTACAAACAGTGTATGGATGAAGGGGTGAACAAAACAGCCATTGCAGGGGTGAGCCACATAATATGGGGAAGACATGAAAAGTTATCACTGACACAAGGTGAGGGAAAGAATATGCAACATACATATTGGGTGAAACATGGTACGTGGATACATTAAGGTGCCACTGTACATACCTAAGTACATAAAACAAGGAGGTAACATGTTTAATATAGACAAACAGCCACTAGTGGAGACAGGATACTGGGGTATGTAACGCTAACAATGGAAACCTGAGAACTTATTGTTAGCCTTGGCCATTGAGGCTTGGTGTGCTGGTGCTGTATTATGCTTCTTGGAGCATAACAAACCTCCTCTAGGAAGCTCAGACACACCATTACCGTGCTGTGGGACAGAACCATTTTTAAAGATATAATTGATTTAGTAAAGTATTTAAACTAAACAAAGTGGTTAGCTGAGTGGGAGCAGCAGAAGCAACCAGATCACCTGGATGGAAGATTCCGGTGGTGGAAATTTTGGTGGTCAGAACTGGTTGCTAAGTACTGCACTTACCTTTTCCAATGGAAAACGTTGTATAACACTTTTGAATAAGTTTATGATACACTCCATATTATTTCCACTGTCCTGAGCTTCAGAAGTTACATATGTTTTTAAATCATTTTGGATTCTAGGGATTTCTAGATTTTTCCCTAAAATAGTCAAATAGTGGCAAATGTAAACAACAATATTGTGCTATTACAAGAATGTGGCTCAAAAAATCCTATATCACTCTGTACCCTAGTATGTGTGTATGTGTAAGGAAGAAATAGTTAAGAAAAAATTATATTATTGACTAACCAGCTTTGAGATCTTGAGGATGGAGTCCCTCAGGAGCGGGCTGGCTCGAGCATTAAAGATGGGGCCTGAAGCACAAGTGTCTGTGTTCAAGTACATTACTGATCGTTCCTGCAACTTATCCACATGCTCCTGTTGAGAAGTAATTTTCATTATTACACACTTTATAAACATATGGATTATCAGTAATTAATAATGTAAAGCTAATATGGTATGAAAATGAACCAGTTGGCTTTAGCTAGTTATGGTAGCTCAGGCAAAGGAAGAATAAAGAGGTCACAGGCTCCTGCTGATGTTTGGTTATGGTCACAATTCATTAGTTCTTGATGCTGCAGTATATGCTCTCTAAATCCACAGTGAACTTGAAATGAGAGTATTTTTCTCATTACTCTTTTCCTGTTATGTCAAATTTACGCTGGTTTGTCTTCTAATGTTTTTCAACCTCTACTTTCTTGAATGTGTTTACTTCTAAAAGCAGCTCTTATTTTCCTTTTGTTTTCTTCTTTTTAAATACTATTAAATACCTGTTCTTTGCATTGCCAAAGACATAAAATTTCTCAATAAATGCTTTGAGGGTTGCAGTTGGGTCACCAGCAGTTAAAATTTTTAGTACATAAATGATCAATAAAAAAGTCTAGGAACTATGATGTCTATATTAGTTATGTCCTCATTTAAGCTGTTCCATTCTAGTCTTATGAAATAAAAGTATTTTACAACCTTATTAACAAGTTTCTTACTTAATTTCATGTTATGTCCTGTGGATTCTCTGTCACTACATCTCTGAGTGTCCATTGTCCACTTCCCTGATCTTATTAAAAACTTAAAGGCTGTGATTTGGTCACCCTTCTGCAAGTGTGGATATGTTTTTTTATGTTACCTGTAAAACTTACCTCAACCCATTCAGTGGAGCCAATCAAGGCATATTCCTCAGCTCCCCAACTGCAGAAGACCAATGTCCGTCGAGGTCTCCAGCCTGGTGGAGAGTAAGCAGTAATAATAATGATGTACTGTGAATTCGACACTTTTCTTTTTGTAGCTAACTGTCTTCCCCATATCAGTGAGTTAACATCAGGAACAACTGAACAATGTTAAATTTGCACATATCCACTTTCTAAGTGTCAGGTATAACGTATAAAGAACCATACTCTTTCACCCACAGCTTAGCACCAAAGATCACTCCATGGGTTACAGTGATCACTTTATGTCATAGTTCACACCAATGACAGTACACTAGACCCGATATACCACACTGACCCAATTAATTTCATCCAGTGTACACACCTCTTACTCTCCTGAACATTCACATCCTAGTCCCCAAAAGCCTCCCTCATTCCATACTTCCATTTCCTTCTTGGTCTCCTCCTTCCAGTTTCTCCTACTTCATCCCATACCCATTTTTTTCATACATGCTCACCATTACCCACAGAGCAAGGTGGTGTCAAGAACAAATGACAGAGCCCTAGGGGGAAAATCCTGGCTTGGCTCTTTACTCTGTTTCTTTTTTTGAAAGCAATACCTGCTCCCGCACCTCTAAGTCGCTTTCTATAAAGCATTTAGA
The DNA here is from genome assembly GCF_036320965.1 of Panulirus ornatus. Classification (NCBI taxonomy): domain Eukaryota; kingdom Metazoa; phylum Arthropoda; class Malacostraca; order Decapoda; family Palinuridae; genus Panulirus; species Panulirus ornatus. The sequence goes on along the minus strand of NC_092268.1, from coordinate 3,668,970 downwards.
TTCCCTTGCACGAAGACTCAATCCCTTGTATCAGAATTGCCAAAAGCTAATTTAATCTGCTTCAAGTACATTCTTTTTTTCATATATGTTCACAATTACTAGTGTTATTAAGGTAGTGTTAGGAAGAGACAAAGAAATGGTCTCATTCACTCACATCCACTCTCTAGCAGTCATGTATAATGTATGATGTATAATGTTCTTGTGCTTTAAGTATATATTTGTCTACATCATATATATGTTTTGGTCGAGGTGGTGTGCAAAGTGAGAGGGTTAGGGAAAATGATTTGGTAAACAGAGAAGAGGTAGTAAAAGCTTTGCGGAAGATGAAAGCCGGCAAGGCAGCAGGTTTGGATGGTATTGCAGTGGAATTTATTAAAAAAGGGGGTGACTGTATTGTTGACTGGTTGGTAAGGTTATTTAATGTATGTATGACTCATGGTGAGGTGCCTGAGGATTGGCGGAATGCATGCATAGTGCCATTGTACAAAGGCAAAGGGGATAAGAGTGAGTGCTCAAATTACAGAGGTATAAGTTTGTTGAGTATTCCTGGTAAATTATATGGGAGGGTATTGATTGAGAGGGTGAAGGCATGTACAGAGCATCAGATTGGGGAAGAGCAGTGTGGTTTCAGAAGTGGTAGAGGATGTGTGGATCAGGTGTTTGCTTTGAAGAATGTATGTGAGAAATACTTAGAAAAGCAAATGGATTTGTATGTAGCATTTATGGATCTGGAGAAGGCATATGATAGAGTTGATAGAGATGCTCTGTGGAAGGTATTAAGAATATATGGTGTGGGAGGCAAGTTGTTAGAAGCAGTGAAAAGTTTTTATCGAGGATGTAAGGCATGTGTACGTGTAGGAAGAGAGGAAAGTGATTGGTTCTCAGTGAATGTAGGTTTGCGGCAGGGGTGTGTGATGTCTCCATGGTTGTTTAATTTGTTTATGGATGGGGTTGTTAGGGAGGTAAATGCAAGAGTCTTGGAAAGAGGGGCAAGTATGAAGTCTGTTGGGGATGAGAGAGCTTGGGAAGTGAGTCAGTTGTTGTTCGCTGATGATACAGCGCTGGTGGCGGATTCATGTGAGAAACTGCAGAAGCTGGTGACGGAGTTTGGTAAAGTGTGTGGAAGAAGAAAGTTAAGAGTAAATGTGAATAAGAGCAAGGTTATTAGGTACAGTAGGGTTGAGGGTCAAGTCAATTGGAAGGTGAGTTTGAATGGAGAAAAACTGGAGGAAGTGAAGTGTTTTAGATATCTGGGAGTGGATCTGTCAGCGGATGGAACCATGGAAGCGGAAGTGGATCATAGGGTGGGGGAGGGGGTGAAAATTTTGGGAGCCTTGAAAAATGTGTGGAAGTCGAGAACATTATCTCGGAAAGCAAAAATGGGTATGTTTGAAGGAATAGTGGTTCCAACAATGTTGTATGGTTGCGAGGCGTGGGCTATGGATAGAGTTGTGCGCAGGAGGATGGATGTGCTGGAAATGAGATGTTTGAGGACAATGTGTGGTGTGAGGTGGTTTGATCGAATAAGTAACGTAAGGGTAAGAGAGATGTGTGGAAATAAAAAGAGCGTGGTTGAGAGAGCAGAAGAGGGTGTTTTGAAATGGTTTGGGCACATGGAGAGAATGAGTGAGGAAAGATTGACCAAGAGGATATATGTGTCGGAGGTGGAGGGAACGAGGAGAAGAGGGAGACCAAATTGGAGGTGGAAAGATGGAGTGAAAAAGATTTTGTGTGATCGGGGCCTGAACATGCAGGAGGGTGAAAGGAGGGCAAGGAATAGAGTGAATTGGAGCGATGTGGTATACAGGGGTTGACGTGCTGTCAGTGGATTGAATCAAGGCATGTGAAGCGTCTGGGGTAAACCATGGAAAGCTGTGTAGGTATGTATATTTGCGTGTGTGGACGTGTGTATGTACATGTGTATGGGGGGGGGGGGGTTGGGCCATTTCTTTCGTCTGTTTCCTTGCGCTACCTCGCAAACGCGGGAGACAGCGATAAAAGAAAAAAAAAAAATCATATATACTGATGTTGGTAGACTCCATCAGCAGGTGGTAAGATCATGAGTGAGAAGTCACCTTTGATGTATTGTCATCAGTGGATGGAGAAGCCTTGTTAATGAAGTTCACATAAAAGGGGCATGCAGCATGTAGCTCTAAATCTATGGTTCTCAGGGTTGCCTAATAAAATAATATTAACAACAACAATGATGATAATAAGAATGATAATGATAATTATAATTAAAATATAAAAATTGGCACACCTTCTTTCATGAGCTGACCAAAGACTCGGGCAGTCTCGAGGAGCTGTGCAGTGCCACTGGAGGGATCTGAGGCACCATAACCCCAGGAATCACGATGGTTGCCCACAAGTACATACCGGTCTACCCAAGGCACCATCATCACCAATACACAAAGCGTATGCAAATAGTAAAAATTCTAAATTAAGATCCAAAAACACAGATACTTAAGATACACATCTAAATAAGATGAGAGGAAAAAATTTAAAAGTTTTCAAAGGTTAAGTATCTACATCTGATGATAAGTAAAGACGGCATGGGGAAAGTTGAAGCTGAAAGGTAAGTTTGAAGAGCTCTCACAAAGGTGAGGTATACAAGTAAACACTTGCAAAATACCTGCATGATAGGGTGCTTGGACCTATTCTAATGTATGATTGCAAATCCCTCACCTCCCTACGCTCAGAGAGGTTAAAAGTAAATACAAGTGGTTGAGGTGGATATTGTAACTTATGTAAAATAATTTCAATTAACAGAACAGAGGAAAATTGAACAATTAAAGATATGGATGAAAACCTTTTAACTCTTTAGCTGTGGGTCCTAACTTTCATCCATATCACACTGTGCTGTGAGACCTGACCTCTGTCCATTCTTAATATTTTTAACTTAGTGCTTTTAAGATTGTATCCATTTAGCTGGCATGGTGATGGAACATTGCAAGAGGCTGTGAACCTCACCCATATGAATAAAAACTATGGAATTCAGGGCTTTGTTACCCTCCAGATGCCAGGGGAGTAGGCTCCAGTGAAGTTTACATGGAATTGTTTGATCAAAGATTTTATTAATTTCATTCAAAACTGATTTCTTTATGAACTAAGAAAAGTTTCCTTTGGTGAGACTGTATCCCTGGGAGTAAAGTCTTGTCAAAGAATTTCTCACTCTAAAGGAGTCTACAATACCCTGCTACTGGAAGTAGCAAAGCTTTAGATGCAAGAGTCTTGACAAAGGTCCTGGGTAATACCAAGACTCTCATAGAAATCGGTCCTGGGATAATTATAAATAAAAATATATGCTGACAAAAGAAACGACACACACAATATTGCATTGATGTAATTTTTTTTTTTTTTTTTTTTTTTTTATACTTTGTCGCTGTCTCCCGCGTTTGCGAGGTAGCGCAAGGAAACAGACGAAAGAAATGGCCCAACCCCCCCCCCCCATACACATGTACATACACACGTCCACACACGCAAATATACATACCTACACAGCTTTCCATGGTTTACCCCAGACGCTTCACATGCCTTGATTCAATCCACTGACAGCACGTCAACCCCTGTATACCACATGACTCCAATTCACTCTATTCCTTGCCCTCCTTTCACCCTCCTGCATGTTCAGGCCCCGATCACACAAAATCTTTTTCACTCCATCTTTCCACCTCCAATTTGGTCTCCCTCTTCTCCTCGTTCCCTCCACCTCCGACACACATATCCTCTTGGTCAATCTCTCCTCACTCATTCTCTCCATGTGCCCAAACCATTTCAAAACACCCTCTTCTGCTCTCTCAACCACGCTCTTTTTATTTCCACACATCTCTCTTACCCTTACGTTACTTACTCGATCAAACCACCTCACACCACACATTGTCCTCAAACATCTCATTTCCAGCACATCCATCCTCCTGCGCACATCTCTATCCATAGCCCACGCCTCGCAACCATACAACATTGTTGGAACCACTATTCCCTCAAACATACCCATTTTTGCTTTCCGAGATAATGTTCTCGACTTCCACACATTTTTCAAGGCTCCCAAAATTTTCGCCCCCTCCCCCACCCTATGATCCACTTCCGCTTCCATGGTTCCATCCGCTGACAGATCCACTCCCAGATATCTAAAACACTTCACTTCCTCCAGTTTTTCCCCATTCAAACTCACCTCCCAATTGACTTGACCCTCACCCCTACTGTACCTAATAACCTTGCTCTTATTCACATTTACTCTCAACTTTCTTCTTCCACACACTTTACCAAACTCAGTCACCAGCTTCTGCAGTTTCTCACATGAATCAGCCACCAGCGCTGTATCATCAGCGAACAACAACTGACTCACTTCCCAAGCTCTCTCATCCCCAACAGACTTCATACTTGCATTGATGTAATAGAAACCTAAAAAAATGCAGTGTCACAAATATGTATGGCAGAACTGATGGGGTGATGTCAAGCCACCTTTTTCTTCTCACAGTGTGTTATAATCAAGTGGATTTAAATGCGTTCTGGATTTCTGTAATTAGGAATAAGTATTCTATTCAGTGCCACAGTAAAATGAGGATTTTTTGTTTGTATATCTTTGTCTTTCCATCAATGCTGAGGGCAGGGGGCTTTTCTTCTATCCACAGTGAAATGGTCCAGATGATATGGCCGTATAACAAATGAAAGGTAAGTGAAGATATATGACTTCGCCTGAGGAAAAATGTATACATACATATATAGATGTTGCAAGGCCTCTCCTTGCACACACTCACCCATGCACCCTAGACCTTAGCCCCTTATTCCACCCTACGGTTCACTTCAGTCCCCATAGTTCAATCCAATGCCATGTCCATTCCCGTGCACCTTAGGCACTCTACTTATCATAAGTCCTCCCCATTCATACTTACATTCAAATCATCCTCTCTCATCCCCCTGCTGCATCTCTCAGTAGTTTCCATTCCTTCCTTGCACAATTCATACACCACCCTTTTCTTTCTCAATACCAATATAACTTTGTTATTCCACCTCTCACTACCTCTTCTCATGTTTCCACATGCCACACAATTACCTATTAGTACTAGGGACTCACCAGGCTCCACATTTCCCTTGATGATGCCAATGACATTATAGGACCTGTAAACATTCAGGGAGTTGTGCGTTTGAAGTCTGAGCGTGTACTCAGAGTACTGAGGCAGGAAATCTGGGCCAAGGTTATAGTTAATGCCTGTTATCCCTCCCTTCCATTCATCAGGGGCTGCTTTACCACCCATCTTCCTGCAAATGAAAACAGTCTACATTGACTGAATAGATAACATTTGTAATTGGTTATCAAAAGATCCTTAATTTTCTATAAAGGCCAAACTGTATAACCTTTTGTGGGTGCTGATAAGATTTCATCAAGATAAATGTTTTTATTACACTTCAGATGAATTTGATGTAACAAAAGAAAGACAGAGATTATCAAATAATGTAATTTCAACTTGTGGGGCATTTTTTAATCCACACAAATACATAAATACACACTTACTCAAGAATGACCTTTGCATCGTCATAGCCAATGGGTTGACAGGGGATCTTGGGCAGGTCAGCCTCCTCCACCTTCAACCTGTAGGCATGTTCTGAAAAATGAATGAATATGTGAAGGGAACTCTACTGACATTATTACATTCAAATGGAATATATGTGCTTTGAGTTGACTTAATAGCCTACATAATATGATGAAATACAGGAAGATCTAACCCTGGGGATTTATTCCCTGCGTTTCGGAGAAGGCAACTAAAAGGTGTGTGTGTGTGTGTGTGTGTGTGTGTGTGTGTGTGTGTGTGTGGGGAAGGGGGGATCCTATCCTCTTGTTTCTACTTTCCAAAAGAAGGAACAGAGAAGAGGACCAAGTGAAAATTTTTCCTCTAAGACTCAGTCACCTCTTCTTGATGCTACCTTGCTAGCACAGGAAATGGTGAATGTGAAAAAAAATAACCTAGTATTATGCTTCATACATTGTAAAAAATTCAAACAAAATAATATATTCATACATACTAGCATACACCAAATGTTTCAAACATGGTACTGTACACAAAAACATTTGCACAAAGGTTTCAAGCATGGGACTGTACACCAAGGTAACCAGCCAAAGGTTCTAAATAGGAATAGTAACCAAAACATCTATCTACAGGTACTAAATATAGAAGTATACACCATGGTATCTAAGAGGTTCCAGAAATAGGAGTGCAAACCAAGGTCTCAAACATAAAAGTGTATACCCTGGAGGTTTCAAATATGAGGCCACTTAAGATATGCCTTTATCTAAGTTATTCTTCTTCATTTTACAAGCTAAACTGAATAATTCTACCTGCAGAAAGTCAGTCTTGTCTGTTTTTGGATTGTGTACCTGTGAGCATCTGTATAATTACCTATTCTTACATAAAGGGGGAGAGTTATATAATCATGGGGCCCCATTTGAACCTATCTCTTCCATCATATAATATTCTTAAGCTTCTTAGCTCAATCCACTTGTCTCCTACTATACTGGAAAAACTTCCTTCATATCCTTACATATCTCTTGATTTGCTCTCTTGTAAACTGATTCCATTCTGATTAAAAAAAAAGTGTGAAACACTTACTACAGGTCTTACTTTACATACAAGACTATTCTTTTCAGGTGCCATCTGCATTACATAATTATCACTCCTTATTTCATCTGGGACCGATTTCATCTGTACATCAAGTTTTCTTTTAAATGTTTCTACAGTTGTTTCATGAATGTTTCTTATTTCTCCTGACAATATACTGAAAAATCGTTCTAGCTTCCTGGCTAGGATGTCATATATTTTTGTCTGATTCATTTTCAATGTGTTTCATGATATTCTTGAAGACTTAATAATTCTGTATCTAATCTGTTAAAAGGGTTTCAGGTTTACTACATTTTCTTTTATACTTCCATTTTGATGCCATGCAAAGATTATCATATATCTTTCTCTTCTCTTTTCTAAGCTATATAGGTACTGTTCTTTCAGCCTTTCATAGTACGTCCATATATTCTGTCACCCTGATTGTGCTTGCGAAGTGCTTCTGAGTTCTCTCTATTATGTTTATCTCTTAAATTGTTTTGTTAGTGATCATACAAGTCAACAATATTCAATTTTGCTTTTTACTTCTCACGTATTCCCTGTGTGTCGTAGAAGGCGACTAAAAGGGGAGGGAGCGGGTGGCTGGAAATCCTCCCCTTTCTTTTTTTTTTTTTTTAATTTTCCAAAAGAAGGAACAGAGAACGGGGTCAGGTGAGGATATTCCCTCTAAGGCCCAGTTCTCTGTTCTTAACGCTACCTCGCTAACGCGGGAAATGGCAAATAGTATGAAAAAAAAAAAAAAAATATATACATCAAATATTCTTATCTTTAGGTTGCTAATTCTTGTAGAGAAAGGTATAAGAATCATACCACTCATCACTTGACTTAATAGTGCTTGCTTCTCAATATGCTCTCTAAAATCTAGTTTCTCATTTATGATGACACCTAATTCCTTTAGATTTGGCCCACGTTTTATCAATTTCCCTGTTGGGCCTTTCTATGGCACTACTAGTAGATTTTTCCTAGACCCATAACCTATTTGCTCAAATTTAGCTTCATGAAATTCAATGAGGTTCACTTCTTCTCATTTGCAAACTGTGTCTAAGTCTTTTTTGCATAACCAAATCAGTTTCTAATCTAGAGGTACCTGTGGAGGGCCAACCAGGGGTGAGGGGGTCTCCGTCGCCCATGAAAGTTGTGCCTCGCTGTATGCCTGACCCTGGCAACCACCACGTGTTGGGGTACACCTTCTGTGGCTCTACACCCTCTTGTGCCACATCCTCTGGGTCCGAAAACAGAATCACTCCCTTTGCTCCACGCTCTTGGGCATGCGCAAGCTGTAAGAAAACACAAACCAAGGTAAGAGATGACTTACTGACTTGTAATGAGATTACCTATTGATAACACTGAGGCTCTTCATTTCTGTCACTTAATGATAACTTACAACCTTAAATGATCATCCTGTATCTTCTTGAACAAGTCAATCCTTTTGATGTTCGTGACATTTGATAGAAGGTTATTCAAGTGTTCAATGATCCTATTTGAGCATAAGAACATAAGAAGTGAGGACACTTGAAGCTTTAGTATTCTAAATGATTCTGTTGTACCAGTCACAACATTAGCTTTTGTAATTGGAAGTTTTAGTTCCTTTCCGAATATGAGTTTTCACATTTCCACATAAGCCCTGATATTAATATTACTGCCTTTTTCTTCATTCATCTAAGCCCATCTTAGTCCTTTTAATAATCTAGAACTAGACTATACTCAAAATGAGATCTCTTCAGAGAGTTGTTATGCCATTGGGGTTTCTTATGTCATGTAATGCAGTTTTCTAGTGATGTATCCTAATACTGCTTTTTTTTTAAAGGCATTCAAATTGTGCTTAGCAGTTTTCAGATTGCACTTACAAATATAACTCCAAGGTTCTTCTCATTTTGAATCTCTGCAAATGCATTTTCCGAATGCTTTGTATATGTATGCAGTATTTTGCTTTTATCCCTAGAATGAAATACTGTACGTCTGTCTGCACTGAAAAGTGGCAACCTTTACTCCCACCAGACAATTTATCTACACTATTTTGAAAACTTTTATGATTATTATCCTATATCATTTCATAAGATGTGGCCACATGAAACCATGGAGTGTCTGTGTGGCCCGGCTGTAGACAGTTCTGTGGATCTAGTGCACTGCACATGATTGATAGAAAATGGATGTAAGAAAGTAGGGCCTTACTTTATCTGTTCCTGGTCTTATCTTGCTCATGCCGTAAGTGACAAATAATTATTAAAAGAAGGAATCCCGTACCCTAGTTCTGTAACATCATCACATACAGACTTTCATTATCAAAACTTAATTCTGTTATGCATATATGATAAGTCTCTCAAGATATCTAATTATCATAACAGACTAACCTCTTGATTACAAACATTTCCAAAATGTAGCCCACAACTACAGAGTACTTCATTCAATCATTTGCTGATATTATTAAGCTAAAAGGAAAAAGCATTCTTAACTGAGATACACAAGGAGCTGGAGAAGTACTTAACTTACCTTGTTGCCTCTGAAGATCTTCCCATAACGAGCGATGACGATGGATCCTGAAACATTAACACCAAACTCTTCCAGCTTGTCAAAGTCCTCCACACGGCCATAGTTAACATATATGACACCCATACCCTTAGCTGATGACACATCACCTGAAAATGTGGGATTCCAATCATCTACTGTATGACATATTTTACAAGTTATCCACGCTACATTCTGGGAGTGGGAGGGATCCAAAAGAGTAAAAAAAGTCTATCAAATATCTCCAGGTTAAATTTATCTGCTGTCAACAAATCTAAGTAAAATCTGTGCACACCTTTGATGGTGTTTTCTTGTTAAAAATAAAACAGAAAAAATGCATGCTTTCCTGCTTGAAGGAGTGATGTCTCTAGCATGTCACAGAAGGTAACAAAGAGAGGGTGGGAGCTAGAGGGATGGAAATCCTCCTCTTATGTACCAACTGTACTAACTGGCATGTTAGACATAAATTAATTTTCAATTGTAAAAATCATATTTTCATTAAACTGTATTGAACAACAATATGTACAGCATGAAGTGAAAAACTATTGCTGAAGGTCTCTCATCCTAGTCTACCATCTATTAGATGCATATTTTTCACATGTCAAATCATTTACACCTGCACTGGAAATCTTGAGGTGAAACAGTCTCAGTCACTAACTTCAGCCATTAGCAGATGTCATAAGACAATGGTCCCTTACAACATCTGTGCTGATACAAGAACAGCTAGCCCACTATCCAAAGTCTTGGTATACTCCTTGGAGGATTCACAGCAACCTCATCCAAAAATACAAATACAGCATCACATGACAACTCTAACACTGGAGGAAACTTACATCTGCATCATTTAGTGCCTTCTTAATTAGCGGTGAGCCAGCAGCAATACCAGAATTGGAGCCTGACACGTGGTTCTACATGCTACATATGAGTGTTGAGCCAAAAGCTCTAACAATATGAGAGCCTGACATATGGTTCCCTATGCCATGTGGCACAGCGTCAGCAACAGGAGTAGTAACGATCCTGACAAGTCATTCCCTGTTCTATGTGGGGGTGGTGAATTGGCAACAGGATTGGTACCTGATACTTACAAGTTACTCCCTATGCTATGTGGGAGTGGCGACTTAGTAACAGTGCCAGTACCAGAGCCTGATGCATAGTTCCCTCTGCTATGTGGATGTGGTGAGCCAGCAGTAATGCATGAGCTTGATATGAGCCTGCAGTAGTATTTGATCTTCAAGTGAAGTTTCCTATGCTAGCTGTGGGAAAGGCAAGCCAGAAGTGGTACTGGAGACTGACATGAGGTTCCCTAAGCTACACAGGATGGGAACATCTGCAGTAATACTGGAGCTATGGAAGGGCATGCCAGTAGCAGTACTAGAGCTTGTAGGAGGAGTGACTCGGCAGTATTACTGGACCCTGACTCATGGATCCCTATGCTATGTGGGGAGGAGCTAGTTAACAGTGGTACTACAGCTTGATGTGAGGTTTCCTGTACTACAAGGATGGGGTGAGCCAGCTGTAGTAGTGGAGCTTATCATGAAGTTCCTTATGCTAAGTGGGAGGGGTATGCAAGCAGGAGTACTGGGGCTTGACATGATGCTCCCTGTGTTATGTGGGAGGGGTAAGCTAGCAGTAGTAAAGGGACTTGACACAGTTCCGTATGCTGTGTGGGAAGGGTTAGCCAGTAGCACTACAAAGACAACTTGTCACCGGTGTCACAGATGGACAGCTAATGGTCATATACTCTTCCCATGTTCTTATCATAATAGAAAACTACCTTTCTAGGTCTTTCTTTCTTTCGTACTGTTCGCCATTTCCCGCGATAGCGAGGTAGCGTTAAGAACAGAGGACTGGGCCTTCGAGGGAATATCCTCACCTGGCCCCCTTCTCTGTTCCTTCTTTTGGAAAATTGAAAAAAACTAGAGGGGAGGATTTCCAGCCACCCGCTCCCTCCCCTTTTAGTCGCCTTCTACGACACGCAGGGAATACGTGGGAAGTATTCTTTCTCCCCTACCCCTAGGGATAATAGGTGCATTTAATAATAAATGTACTGACAGTCACTTACCCCAACTGGTATCCACCTGCCCCAAATGGTACTGATACCTCCCTGTCCAAGCTAATATTAGTACCAGCTTGCCCCAGCTGGTACTGAAACCCACCTTTGCCAGCTGGTACTGACACCCACCTGCAGGGGCGTAGCCACTGAAGGCATGAACAAAATTTGGGTCATCATCATCAGCCTGGAGAGGCTTCTCACTGTAGGCGCTTGTGAAAACAATGGTTCCTGTGCCATCTTGCAGTGTCACCTGCAGCCAATGAATCATTATCATCCTCACTTCACTCTTACATACTGTTTAAAAAGCCAAGCTTTTCAATTACATATGATTAACAAATGAAAAGTTTTGAACCTATATAATTCAACATCATAAACAGCAAAATTAAAGTGTACTGATACATGACAGCCTGGGCTGTCTCCATGCAGAAATAGGTGGTGTGACTGAAGAGTTTACTTACTTTCAACAAGACAAAACCTCCAAAATCATCTACAGTGACTGTACACTCACAGGAGGGCAATTGACAAAGATCACATGGTGATGATAATCTTTATCAAAAGTGCTAATGGTACTTTCCACTTCTCATGCTATTACTGTATCACATTTATGATATTTTCAATAGAGTTCTGAACTTAAAAATATGGTTCACATTTGGTACTTTTATGGTGTTTGTTGTGGAGACAATAACCAGGTTGTGGTGTATAAGGGGGGACAGTCACCAGTTTGTGGTAAGTGGGAAAGACACTTCTAGGGTGCAGTGTGTATGGGTAGACACTCACAAGGTTGGGTGTGTATGGGGAAGTACTGGTCAAGTTGTGGTGTGTTTGGGAAGACACTTACCAGGTTGGGATTGTTGAAGTCAGGTCGGGAGAGCAGAAGGTTGTAAGGGACGAGGTCAGCTGTGTCAAAGCCTGCCTGCAGGAACCTCTCCTGCACCAATCTTGCTAGCTCATCATCCCTTGGGGTCCCTGCTAGGTGAGGCTTCCTTGTCAGCTCCCTACAACACAATAACATCCACTATGAGTCACATCACAAGAGCTTTTATGACAACAGTACTCCATCAAGTACTATATGAAAGCAACTTGGGCAACATCTACATCTGTAACACTTGAAACATCTACCACAACAACTGCCTCACCACCCACAACATGGCTACAACACTTGTAACAGCTAACACTACTGCCACACCGACAGTGGCTACAAAAACTGTAACATATACCACCACACCAACAAACAATCATGTGCTCATGACTTATACCTTTGTAATTTACTACTTTGTACTGCTACTTTACATATATTGTCATGTAATCTACTTCTTGTCATATTATACATCATGTTATTGAAAAGTCTAAATCTTGCAATTTTAGTCCACACCCTGTGAAAGGATAATCTAAACCTTGTAATGTTAGTTTACACCCTGTGATTGGATAGTTTAGTTAGTTTACACCTTGTAATGTAAATGCAGACCCTGTAATGCTAATCTACACCTCATGATTGGAAGGTCAGTTCACACCTTGGGATTGGAGAGTTTACATACTGTGTTCAGACAGGTTTCATTATCTGAACTCTGTGTATAAAATGCTACCATGATGACAGTGTGAATTGGAATGATGTGGTATACCGGGGTCGACGTGCTGTCAATGGATTGAACCAGGGCATGTGAAGCGTCTGGGGTAAACCATGGAAAGTTTTGTGGGGCCTGGATGTGGAAAGGGAGCTGTGGTTTCGGTGCATTATTGCATGACAGCTAGAGACTGGGTGTGAACGAATGTGTGGCCCTTGTTGTCTTTTCCTAGCGTTACCTCGCTTACATGTGGGGGGAGGGGGTTGTCATTTCATGTGTGGCGGGGTGGCGACGGGAATGAATAAGGGCAGAAAGTATGAATTATGTACATGTGTATATATGTATATGTCTGTGTATGTATATATATATATATGTATACATTGAGATGTATAGGTATGTATATGTGCGTGTGTGGACGTGTATGTATATACATGTGTATGTGGGTGGGTAGGGCCATTCTTTTGTCTGTTTCCTTGCGCTACCTTGCTAACGCGGGAGACACCGACAAAGTATAATAAATATAAATGAATAATATATAACAACGTAAAATGTAGACTAAAAATTTTGAGTAAGATGAGCAATGCAGGAGAAACAATTGGGACTATTTCCTTACTTGAGGTTGTTCCTGAGGTTGTCCGTGTTGACAAGGTCGATAATTCGCTGGTTAAGATGCTCCTCCTGAACCCACTTGTCAGCCACCAGCTTCTCCATCATGCTGAGGGTAGGAACCATGGTGGTGGTCAGAGGTATAAAGGGACATATTGTCGAATGACAGTCACAGGTGATCGTAACACGATCACTGTACCGTTGACTGAAAGTCACAGGTCTTTGAAACAGGGACACTTTTCATTGACTGACAGTCACTGGTCAGTGATACAAGGATACCAACCAGAGAGTGATGTTCACTGGTATACTGGCAATATTGCCTGACAATACATAGTGATTCTGCAACTATCACTGGCTCATAATGAATGCATACTAGTTAAGGAACAGAATTTAGGCTGGAATCAAATGCTGACTGGTTATAATAAGGATTGCTTCTACTAATACTACTACTGTTACCATTATCTTAAATCATTATAACTATCATTACCATAATATATACATATATATACCTATATAAATGAATTGGGACAATGTGGTAAACCAGTCCGGAGAGGAAGGGGCAAATGCTAGTCACTGTGGGGATGCGGAATGTGTCAAACAGGAATATTTTCCTACAGTGTCGTGAATTTCTGGTTTCCAGTTGCTTTTATCAAATTTTCTCACCAAACCTTTTGCTTCATCAGGTATATCTATCCTGAACTAAACCCACATGTAACTTAACTAACTCTCTTCATGCAACTCATCCATGTACAGATCCCCAAGGGAAATCCCCCCACCTGGAGACCTAACAAGTTTGAACTTTGACTTCTACTGGCTACAGCATCACCTACGAATTTCATAGGCCTGTGGCAGTCGGCCCACAGCCAACCCAGCTGTTTGTCCTGCTCTCAGGGTAGTCGTATCGAGTTTCTATCCCGCTTAGAGGGTTATCTAGTGGCTGTGGGACCCTCATAACAGGGGTTCTCAGGCTGTATAATAATAGTAACAACAGCATCAATAATAACAAACATTTCTACAACTGTTCCGACAACAAATGTTCATCATGAACACACGAACATCAAGGAGGTCACTTTAACATTGATGTGAAAAAGTGGGGAAATAGAAAACAAAATGCGAGTGTGAGTAATTGTGTACATGAAGCAAGAGAAAAAAGTGACTTGAAATAAGAACTGGTGATTGGCAGTACACCATGTGACCTGGACTGACCCCAGGTCATAAGGACTCGAGAAATTTGGCTCATACATTGACAATTACTATTCAGAGTTTGGCTTAAATGTTATAAAATGACTCCTAGGTGACTTTACAAGTAATTCTGGTGTAGAACAAATGACCAAAACTGACCTGATTTTTTCCTGGTCTTGGCTGGTGATGGTCTGGGTGCCAAAGTGTCCAATCAGACCACCAATCAGAAGCCCAAATGCCGCTGCCAACGCTGCCACCACAACATGTTGTGACACCATCTGAAACACCATCATGACATGGTAATCTACACTGCCACCACGACATGTTGTGACACCATCTGAAACACCATCATAACATGATAACCTACACTGCCACCACAACATGTTGTGACACCATCTGAAACACCATCATGACATGGTAATCTACACTGCCACCACAACATGTTGTGACACCATCTGAAACACCATCATGACATGGTAATCTACACTGCCACCACAACATGTTGTGACACCATCTGAAACACCATCATAACATGATAACTTACACTGCCACCACAACATGTTGTGACACCATCTGAAACACCATCATAACATGATAACTTACACTGCCACCACAACATATGACACCATCTGAAACACCATCATAACATGATAACTTACACTGCCACCACAACATGTTGTGACACCATCTGAAACACCATCATAACATGATAACCTACACTGCCACCACAACATGTTGTGACACCATCTGAAACACCATCATAACATGATAACCTACACTGCCACCACAACATGTTGTGACACCATCTGAAACACCATCATAACATGATAACCTACACTGCCACCACAACATGTTGTGACACCATCTGAAACACCATCATAACATGATAACCTACACTGCCACCACAACATGTTGTGACACCATCTGAAACACCATCATAACATGATAACCTACACTGCCACCACAACATGTGACACCATAACATGGTGATCTACAGTGACAACATGCCACCTGGGAAGCCAACAAACACACTGACCACACAGACGGGAGCATAAAGACAACAGTATTGGGTATTAATGAGTGAAATGTGAATATGAAATGATGGTGTAAGCAATGTTAGAGAGAGAGAGAGAGAGAGAGAGAGAGAGAGAGAGAGAGAGAGAGAGAGAGAGAGAGAGAGAGAGAGAGAGAGAGAGAGAGAGAGAGAGATGGGGATAAAACAGTGAGGGAGAAGGAGGCACAGACATGAAAGAGAGGAAGACATGATCCATGATGTCCAGGTACATACTAATAGGCCATGTTACAAACACCTCACGTATACAACATAACAGTAAACCAACAATATATCTATATCTAACGATATAAAAATACTCTAAATAAACACTCGACTTAGGTACATTGTCATACTCTCCCCCCCACACACAACTCCCCCCTCTCCTCTCCCAGCTCCCCCAGATCAAGGCCGTGCTAACTAGTTCTCCCACCTTCCCCCACCACAATATATAGCCAGATAAAACATATCTTTATATACGTAAATAACATCTACATTCTCATTTCTCAGTGCGATTTCCCGGAATGATATTCATCCACCGAGCTGTACTACACGTGAGCTTCCACACCCATGTCATTTCTATCTTACTTTGAAGACTAGTTTTAGTCAGCAAATGTTTATGCTTGTGAAAGTTAGGCTTATATGAGATCAAGGTTATCTAGCTTTCATTTCACATGCATTTGCTAAAGCTTATGAGATGGTTATCTGGCCTTTACGATCATCGACTATTGGGGGTCATAAACTGTCCAACAATATACACCTGCCATATGTACAGAGAGAGAGAGAGAGAGAGAGAGAGAGAGAGAGAGAGAGAGAGAGAGAGAGAGAGAGAGAGAGAGAGAGAGAGAGAGAGAGAGTATTACGAATTAGCTTATGATGGTGTTCAAAAGACTTAACTACCCTAGCCTAATACACCAATTTCATGTCACTCTCGTAAAGAAAGGAACAATATTCTATGAGAATTTTAGTTATCTTTACCTTCGCCACTGGCTCCATCCCTAGCCCACAACACAAACACAACAACCATCCCATTACAACCAAAGGATGAACCATTTTGTAACATGAAGGACAAAGTAAGAAAGATTTTTCCCCGGTGCACAACACCAGGTACAACGCAATAACTAATAACTATCATTTTCCTCTATATTTCCCCAAGTAGGACACCATCATTGGGTAATTCTTAATGCTAGTTGGCGAAGGAGAAGTAGTAAGGGAGAATCACCATGAAGAACCCACTCATCTGTGGCCTTTACAACTCTTCCCGCTCTCTAGCCCCCAGGTTATAACAATCCAGTTTTTACAAGACCAAAAAAAAAAAAAAGATGTTTCCATATTGCTTGTTGACCGGAGCTACGTTTGTGGCTCAGAGTCTGCTAAGTAACTATGCCAATTATTTTTTTTTTTTGGCCATCTTTCACATTGTTGTTAGGCCGCTCCTACAATCTCCTTTTCCCTAACGAGCTATAATGAGTCGTCTTCTTCTTATCTTACAACACCTGCTTGTGTTGCATCCAGGTCTCTCTTTTCACTAACGTCTTAAGTGTGTCGTCCAACGCTGTTGTACTATTAACCACTGTGTACTGAATACTAAGTATTACCTGTTTAATGATTTGAATATCAATACCCACTGTAGGTATACTTCATCCCTGCTACAGTACACCCACTGTAGGTATACCTCACCCCTGCTATAGTACACCCACTGTAGGTATACCTCACCCCTGCTACAGTACACCCACTGTAGGTATACTTCACCCCTGCTACAGTACACCCACTGTAGGTATACTTCACCCCTGCTACAGTACACCCACTGTAGGTATACCTCACCCCTGCTATAGTACACCCACTGTAGGTATACCTCACCCCTGCTACAGTACACCCACTGTAGGTATACTTCACCTCTGCTACAGTACACCCACTGTAGGTATACCTCACCCCTGCTATAGTACACCCACTGTAGGTATACTTCACCTCTGCTACAGTACACCCACTGTAGGTATACCTCACCTCTGCTACAGTACACCCACTGTAGGTATACCTCACCCCTGCTATAGTACACCCACTGTAGGTATACCTCACCCCTGCTATAGTACACCCACTGTAGGTATACCTCACCCCTGCTATAGTACACCCACTGTAGGTATACTTCACCCCTGCTACAGTACACCCACTGTAGGTATACTTCATCCCTGCTACAGTACACCCACTGTAGGTATACCTCACCCCTGCTACAGTACACCCACTGTAGGTATACTTCACCCCTGCTATAGTACACCCACTGTAGGTATACCTCACCCCTGCTATAGTACACCCACTGTAGGTATACTTCACCCCTGGTATAGTACACCCACTGTAGGTATACCTCACCCCTGCTACAGTACACCCACTGTAGGTATACTTCACCTCTGCTATAGTACACCCACTGTAGGTATACTTCACCCCTGGTATAGTACACCCACTGTAGGTATACTTCACCCCTGCTATAGTACACCCACTGTAGGTATACCTCACCCCTGCTACAGTACACCCACTGTAGGTATACCTCACCCCTGCTATAGTACACCCACTGTAGGTATACTTCACCCCTGCACCAGTACACCCACTGTAGGTATACCTCACCCCTGCTACAGTACACCCACTGTACACACACACGTGCACGGCTCATTACATGCAAGCACACATACACACACACACACACACGTACACGGATCATTACACGCAAGCGCTGAATCAACCTATAAGTTTATGAAATTATACCATCCAATAATCAACTTGGTAAATAACATGAGGCTCATTGCTAACAACAACCTTGGAATACTGTCAATGCTTACAAGATTGTAATGATGAACATATAAAACCACCTCAGGGCAATTTAGTAATGAGCCATTTGATGGAAATCCACAAGTCATTTGCTTATGTCATCACCTTAAGTGAACTCCTAACCTTAAAAATGGAATTTCTTAAACAAGCAACAGTAGGAACAGTTATCATAAAGCAAAGATTCACTTCTACAATTTCTTCTACATTATATAAATGACAAAAATAGGGTGAACAAGGTATACTTCAGTCAGTAAAGTATGTAAGTACCAAATGACATGGTTAGTGTGTGTGATGCTATCGTCATCTGTGGGTCGTTAGCGACAACCAACCCCCTAAACAGGGGAATTCCTGTCGTATTCCACAGTTGTCTTGGTTGATAACAATGGCTTAAGGTGTTCAGTAATGTTCTTATTTTGTTATGCTTTAACTACGTCTGGTGCTGAACACACACACACACACACACACACACACACACGAGGATATCAGTACAATTCTAACACCAAACAACCAATTGGTAGGCTGGGTACATGCCAAGAGGTGGTGTAAACAAGGCAAGGAGCCCTTAAGGCGATAATCACAATGGCCAGGTAAGGGGACCTCTGGTCACGTACTCATGTCGTCACATAATGAAGCTACGACTTGAAGGTCTCCATTTGGAGTACCAAAATTTTTTCTACTTTCTCAAAGAACATTTTTTTTGTTTAAGCTCACCTTCATTCAGTTGGCGATCTATCAAAACCCAGAGCCGGAAGGGTACGTCGCCGTGGCACCTGGTTGACTTGAGAAGTGACACGGATGAGAGAACTACGAGGAATTGTAGGAATTGAAGGAGATTTCCAGGAGGTGCGTCCTCTCCCCTTTACGTCATGGGACCGAATGACCACAATGTTACACACGGCCTTTACCTACGACCGAGACAAAGGTTACAAGATAGCGCTAGATTATATGTATATACCTACATTTTATTTCATGTAAATCAAAAGAATTACAATCTTTCTTGATATAGATTTTAAGGTAAGAATATAATACCTGTAACAGGTGGGTTGATCAATGATAAATCTTGAGTTGTATGGTATAAATTATCATTTCAAAGTCGGCGTTATCATTTCAGCAGCCGATATTTCCATGAAACATCTGTTGCCCAAATACAAATAAAAGTAAGAGAGAAAACTGTAATGATAATCAGCATCATGTTTAATTATGAATCTCATCAACAGATGGCCCTAATAATCAAGAATGAACATCTGTTTATCTCCTATAGATGACCAATCTGACAATATCGAGTACAGATTGTGAGCCAACGGTGCGAGTTTCAGCCATGCCAGCTGAGCCAGGCATCATATGTACACCAGCGAGGGAGACATCTTTCTTTAACTGTATCCTCCATAACAAGACATAGTGGATATATATAAAGATTCGCCCCAAACCATTGGATTCCAAACATTTGGATATGACGATGTAATTCATCAAACTTACTGCGACCTTTACCTAAATAAGGTACCATATTCATGATCGAGTACGGATCAAATCCAGAAACACAGGTAACTTGAGGGAATTAAAGTATCTAGATATAGAAAACAGATCTGTAACATTAATGCCTTACAGAATAACTACGTGTGAAAATCGTTAATCCATCTATCTATGGCTAGTATCCAAGTATAAGTTCAGATCTGCCAAATAGTGCAGGTATTTCGCCAATCATACAAGTTTGTATAAGCAAAAGTATTCTGTCATAACAGACTTGTTTTAATGCTAAGTGGGAAAACTGGCCAAGTGGTCCTATGGTTATAATTCAAGGTCACGAAGATGAATATATGAATCAGGAAACAGGATATAGGATGCAAATTTTATATTATATCAGATCTTAATCCAAGAAAAATGCGACTTTAGGGTAGATACTGGAGGGCAGGTGTCTCATCTCGTTAGGGCTGTGTCTTTAAGTGGTCTCTTGAAATTCTACTGATCCTAACAGTTGTTAGGACAAGAGTCCAGATAACTACCAATCAAAGCTAACTTCCTCGTATACTAGTTGCCATTGTCCCCTGAAGCAGACACAACTTAGGGTAACTTATTGGAAGAGACGTCAAACTGAACTCAGTGATTCATAGTCATGGCCATCATTAATATTTTTGTAGTTACTCATTCTTACGTTAACCTTATTCACTTTGATTATACATTAGTTACGTTGGTGGATATATTCTCCTTTTCGATTAGTCCATAATGACCTTCCTACCCCTATCCTTTACACTGAGGGAATACAATTAGTCTCATTATGCACCTTCACGTAATCACGTAACATAATCAGACTTTGTATAATGAAAACGTGATGAGCTACAGAGATTTTACTATACAGACGTTTGTTGAAGTCACTATTATTGAAAATGGGAACAGTATGATGTTATTACAGAAAACGGTGTTTAATTTGGTTTGTCTAAGATATCTAACTTTAACTTTCTTTACAATATTTCAGAGATATGTAACCAAGAAAACTTAATATTTGAAGAAAACATGAAAAACAACGATAATACTGGGATTGCTAAGTTACATATGAGAACGTTGTCAAACACAATTCTAGACTTCCTTAATATTGAAAAATACATAATTTACGTGGAAACAGCGATAAAAAAAATAAAATGTAATAATTATTTCTTTTACACGGACGTACAGGACGACAAATGACAGGAAACGACTTTCCGTGCCAATAGGAAAAAAACCTGCTTTCAGGACTTTTCGGAAGCTAATTTATTTTGATATCATTGAACAGGAAACCGTAATAATTATTTAGATTACACTGTTCTTACTTACGGGCCAAACTGTGAAACATTGTCGGCTCAATGGGTCACCCGCCAACCTATTATGTCTGTCCCTAAATAATCATAACCCGACCCCATTTCCCTTTCACTAATATTTATCAAACTTCCACTGACGATATCCTAAAGTTCAGCAAACCTCATTAACTAACGCGTACTGCGCGGCCACTGTTAAATCAATATTTCATAGCTTGTATACAAAATTTCCAATCCTCTTTTTAACCTTATTCCTATTCTCATCAATTTTGATTCAGATGATGATCTTGTCTTACACTTCGTCTACATTTTCAAAATGTTCTTCACCATTAATATCATGTCCTTTCTTCTACTATGTAATCTCGGTCACTGGACCATACTTCAAAAAACCATTCAACATGCTCAACAATCTACTGCTATCGTCATGCTGCAAGCCAGTAACTACAAAATGGCACACATATATAAAATTCCGTATTATTACTCATTCCTTTACAACAACAAATAATACTCCGTGTTAGCATAAACCAAATGAAGTCAGCCATCAATGATGTTTGTCATAAAAGCTCCACAATAATCTATCAGTAACCTCATAACTAAAGATACATTAAAGAAATTAAATCTATTGGCTCGTGGAGGAGGTTTAGACCCTATGGTCCGATTGTTTGGGGCTCTGAAAACATGGGGATCCCACTTTTTTAAAATCATAAGTGCCCCATAGCCTGGAAGGGACCCGAAAATGAGAGGATACGACTTTCTCTAAATTATCCCAAGGCCTGACATCCATTTAAATCATCCTACAACCCGATAGTCTAAGAGGGCCATAAAAATGAGAAAATGCAACCTTTCTTACATTATCCCAAAACCTGATAGCTTGAAAGAACCCTGAAATTGAGGCTCTGCCTTTCCTTACATAATCTCAGAGCCCAATAACCTGAGATGACACTGAAAATGAGAAGATCCGTCTATTTTTTGAAATCTTCTCAGGGCCCAAGAGCCTAGGAGAGCCATGGAAATGAGTAGAACTGACTTTCCTTAAACTATCCCAGGGCCTGACAGCCAGGAAGGTCTCCCTAAAATATGAGGAACCAGCTTTCCTTACATTGTCCCATGACCCAATAGCCTGAGTGGGCCCTAAAGATGAGGATCCGTCTTTCCTTAAATCATCACAGGGTTCAAAAGCCCTGGAGTGCCCTGAAAATGAGAGGAGCTGACTTTACTCTAAATTGTCAGAGTCTGATTGCATAGGAAGATCCTGAGAGGATCCGGTAGCCTGTGAGACCCTAAAAATGAGACATCTGACTTATTGAATTATATAAGGGTCCAACAGCTTGGGAGAGCCCTGAAAATGAGAGCATCTGAGTTCTTTGAATTACATCAAGGTCCAATTACCTGAGAGAACCCCTAAAATGAGAGGGTCTAACTTTTCTCAAATTATCCTGGGACCCAGTAGTCAGGAAAGGACCTGGGTATGAAAGGATCAGCCTTTCTTTAAATTTCCTCAGTGTTCAATAGCCTGGAGGGCTCACAAAATTAAAGGATCTGACTTTCTTCAAATTACCTCATGACTTGATAGCTTAGGAAAGACCTGAAAATGATAAACTTTCAATTACTCTAGGTCCTAATAGCCTGGATGGGCCTTGAAGAGGAGGATCCAAATTTTTTTTTAATTACCTCAAGACCTGATAGCCTGGGATGGCTCTAAAAGTCCGAGTATCCAACTTTGAATTAACTTGGGGCTTAATAATAAGGGTGGATTCTAAAATGACAGAATCAAACTTTCTTTAAATCACCTTGGGGCCAAATAGCCTGGGACGGCCCCAAAATTGAGAGAATCCTGAAAAAGAGGGAATACAACTTTCTTTAAATCATCCCAGGGCCTTATAACCTAGAAATGCCCTAAACTTGAAAGGAACAGAATTTCCCTGAAAAAAACCCTAAAAACGAGAAGATAAAACTTTCTATAGATTAACAGTGCTTTCATGATTTCCCCCTGGCAGGTTACAGAGTTTCAGTAATTATCATAACATATCCTATACTCTCTATACTGTATATAGTTTCATTACATTCTTAAAGAGCTGCCAAGGGAGAAGGGGGATAAATATCTTGGTCCTTGGGTCCCTAAATCCCTAGTGTCCCCCAAATTAAAAAGTGCCCTGTACTATGGACTGAAATGTAAATCAGGGATATGCTTTGTACAGTATGAATACAGCAACCAAGAATCATGAAAAGTTCGTGACTTAAAGGACTTTAGTATGGTACTTTTAGATATGTGTGATTGCTATTTGTTTATGTGGAGAGAATTTTACTATAGTGTTAACTTGTCTCATACCTTTGTATATATGTACCATATCTACTCCTATGTGTGAATGCAAACACACTCACACACACAAGCACAACCCTAGCCTTTGCTAGGTACTTATTCTGTTGACCAACCCCTAAAAGAGGATGAACCGTTGGGTGTACTGCTGCGACCACGATTCAAACCTTTGTGGGTTTGATCCAAAGCAGTCCTTGATACGTGACAATCAGTAACATTAACCATTACACTACAGAGGTGTGTGTGTGATATCAAGAAATCCAATGATCTGGTCAAAATACATAAAAGCTTTACATACATAAAATTGGTTATATCATAAAATGCATAAAATACTCTTTTTATAGGATATGGCATGAGGACTTATTATCTATAATGATAATATCATTCATTGTCATATATAATCAAATGAAAACACTTCTGATTTACATACCTACGAAGGTTTGATCGAAGGTGGCCTTGCATGCGTGACAGTCAGTAACGTTAACTGCTACACTACAGAGGTTCTTGTGCGAGTATGTGTCAACATGCACAAGTGATACCAAAAATCCAAAGATCTGGTCAAAATAATTAAAGAAAATTTTACATAAATAGATTTCTAATATGACAAATTGCAAATATACTGCTTTTTTATGGAATATGTCATTAGCACTACCTTTTTAGAGATGATATCATTTACTGTCATATCATACAACTATAAGGGAAAATATAGTACATAAATATATTTCCTTTTTGTAATACATACTCAAAGCTGTTTAGAAAATTAAATATTCAGTGGAAAAATTATTCTTTATTACATTTAATACAAATACAGTACAACTGGGCAAGAATTTCACACTAGATACATGATATTACATTCACCAGTACAGTATATCAGTCAAATTGCATGTAGTATGTCTCAGGTAACAGATCCAGGGGGATTTTAATGACCTGCAAGAGTCTTTTCTTTCTTTCTTTCATACTATTCGCCATTTCCCGCATTAGCGAGGTAGCGTTAAGAACAGTGGACTGGGCCTTTGAGGGAATATCCTCACCTGGCCCCCTTCTCTGTTCCTTCTTTTGGAAAATTAAGAAAAAAAAAAAACCTGCAAGAATCACTTTTAACAAAACTAAATACAGTACTTTTTTCAAATACAAAAATGATCACAAAAGTCATTTAAACTAGCTATCAATCTACCACTGGTCCTGTGGGCATTACACCTAAGCTGTACTATTAATTTTGTTATTGGTCATATTTTGAATCTTGGAACAATGACAAGGATATTGCAATCAGAAGACACAAGTATCTAGTGAATTTCAGCATCTGTAAGCAGGGGAAATCCTTCTAACTGCAATGAGGAAAGCAAGGAATGTTTTCATATGGTATTATCACCAACATAATTATCTATCACAGTTATTTGGTGTGGAGGGCATGTATTCTGTGTCTGATATCTGTGTTTTACAACTTATGCTCTGATATTTGTCTACAATATGTTATCAAAATTCCAGTCTTATAAATAAACTTAATAACCATTTGATTGTAAAACTGCAGCATGGCATTTGAGTACAAGTTTAGATAACCTAATCACAGAGAACCTATAAAAACAATTGAAAATACATTTAAAACTGAGTGTGCTGTTAAATATGAAAAATATGTCATTGTATCTGTAGAAGTAGCAGTTTTGAAAGCAGCAATATACACCATAGCTTAAATGAATTTCATAACAGCCAAAATGTCAGTGATTCATTCAAATAGCTCACTACATAAATCTCATCAAAGGTTGCCTACTTTTTGGGTAATATATGAACTCTACTCATGTTACTCTAATCTTGTCATTCATTATGTTCGTTGTACAACCTTAATTATCATTTCAATGTCTTTGGCATTATTATGCACTACTTACACTAGTGGTAACATAAAGTTTGAGCATTCTTTGTTATCTACTCATTATCCTTAATGTTACCATAAAAAAGAAAAAAATGTTTTTCAGTATTTCAGTTTTCCCTAAAACTTAATCCTATTAAGGCAAAAGTTTCAGTTTAAAGTTATACTCTTTAAGTTTGCTATAGGCACAAAGCAATTATGGACATATTTGTTGCTTAGAGAGCTGCTTTGAAAAAAAGGGAAAAGTCACAGTAAAATCAAATTAAACATAACACTTTCAAATGTACACAAACTCACCGAATTCTAATATTGTATCAATAGCAGGGTCCTATTTGGCCTGTAAAACCACTAATTACACAGTCGACTGAGGACTGTTCTAGTGTGGTATACTGCAACAGAATGAAATAATCTGAAGGATAAATCAGAGATGAAACAAATTCATGCGGTAATCACACTTGGGGCGGAAGGGAGTGATTTTACCTTAGCATTGGTATACTGACTCTTACTGATTTCACCTGAAACTGTTATAGAAAAATTTTAGTTTTTTCTTTGCAAACTTGCATCAGCAATTGATTACAGAAAATATATGAAAATTGATAGAAATGATCAATGTTGACTGGTTGATCCACAACAAAATACAACAGTCACATAATTGTTGCTTTAAATATAGAACTGAAATGGAAATCACAGTTTTGGAAACTATCACTTTTGTCCCTGCCAAAATAGATGGCTTTCAACCAACTTCTTTTGATGCACTAAGTCTAAAGCTTTCAACATATACAATTTAGAGAAAAACTATACAGATACATGGAAATAATAACCTAAAACAATCTTGAACCAACGATCAAAATATCAGACACTCATATCTTTGTCCCACAGGAATGGAATGAAAACCTTCAAATAATGTTATGAGGGGAAGTGCGATCATGTAAGTGGTAGTACCTAGTAACAATCTATGAAAATAATTCCGCAAAATAAATTCCACCAATATACAGTTAGTGTCATCATGTACATGCTTTTTATGAAACAAATTAGTTCACTCTATATTTTCTGTGACAACATTTCTGCTGAAATCAGTCTGTTTATCAAAGCTCTGGAAAAAGTTTGAATTTCAAATAAAATTATTGATATATGCCAAGAATTTACGTCTTTACACTATCTGCCATAATAACATGTAGGGCAACCTAAAAATTGGAGCATCCTTCCATCTTCAATAAGACCAGTGAGATAATAATTAGGAAAGGAAAGTAGCCAAGTCAAGCATGAAAGAGGTACCTATAGTTTACTGACAGGTGAAGCAGGCTGTCGAAAAATCATCATAGAAAAATGTCAATATCAATCTGCTGAAAACTAGGATATGGAGAATAAATTCTTCAAAATAAACTATAAAATAAATCTGATTTATTTTCATTCTTTATTTCTTCTAATGCTAAATCTCTTAAATCTTAAATACAAAATTTCCTACTGCTAAAAAAATCCAGAGAATGCATGACCCTGGACTTCTTTACCAAAATCCTTTGGTTCAGCCTGAATATCCAACCCTCTTCAAAAAAAATAATTTATATATAAAATCTTATTTTTTCAAGATATGTGTTTACAGACCTCACCTGTGAGAGGAAACTCACATGAGTAAAAAGCTATCTCCAACAAGGCTGCATCATTGTCAGAAGATGGGCCTTCTTGCCCTAAAGGAGTTAACCTTATCCTCTTTCCACTTGGAGTGCAGCCTTGAAGCTGGTGGAGCCACATAAAAAAAAAAAACAACCTTAGAGTTATGTAAAATTAATAATGATAATCATGATAAAACTATAGTACAACAGGTGTATCTTTCTTGGCTCCTTATATGAAAAGATTTCAAGAAATATTATACTGATCTTTCTTATCAAAACACCATTCTTAGGAAAATATTAAATACCTTTTGTCAGGTGGAATAAGTGATGTTCACATCACAATATATTTCATACACACACAGAGACACACAAACACATAAATCATTTGTACCCTAAAATACAATTACATATAGGCATACCAGTTTCTGAAACAGGAGATTACACAATCTTCTCAGTGGTAGAAGTTCATGAGAACTCTTGAAATATGGAAGCTCTATGTGAAAATCTTTAACATCTACCATCAATAAATTAAGCAAGTTTAACCCTTTTAGAAGGACTAGAATTAAAACAACAGGATCAAAACTGAAATCACCTGACACAAGACAAGAAAATACATTCTGAGAAGGATAATGAACAAGAAGGCTCCTAATGAAAAGTTACACAAAAATCTAATCATGCCTGTTTTGTCTATCTTTATAATCACTGTAAAGATATAATTTCCTGTTAGGATACTGTCTACACAGTAGGGCAGCAACTACCTTGGTGAGAAATGTTAACCACTACAGTGTACAAGAGATGAGTATAATCAACTCTGAAAATGACAGAAAATTCCATTCAAAATCACTTGTGCATCATCACACTGCAGTGTTTGTCATACCATGCATGCTCGTTTTTCAATAAAACATATGAATGACTAGTGTTCATGCCTGTGGCTTGGGCGAGACTTCAGTGTTTTCAAAAGAGATACGCAAAATGATACATTTTCCAGTTAAACCCAAAACCGAGTGAACCTTTCTTACCTAGAAAGTGCTACCCTATAAAAGTGGGATGCAGCAAAAAGCAATATACAATCCTTAACATTACCGAGTGTAATCATTTTCTAATGCACTGTTCTAAAGCCAAGTAAGAAAGAAGTGCATGATTAGGCTTAAAGTTCAGTACCTTGCTCCTTAAACTGAAACATAATATCAAGAAAACTTCATGGTAATATAATACTAATATTAATAATACTACTACTAATAATAATGATTACAATAATAATAATAATAATAATAATAATAATAATAATAATAATAATAATAATGATAATAATAACAATAATAATATTAATAATGATAATAATAATAATAATAATAATAATAATAATAATAATAATAATAATAATAATAATGTAACATTTCAATTAATACCTATTTCAGAACATTCTCCATTTATGACTGAAAGGAAGAACATACAAACAAATAAACAAGCTTGGACATTAAATCTTTCAAGTTAGGATAAACAGCTACTTATAGTGTTCAGTTTCAGAAGTAACATATCTTAAACAGTATGCAATATTGTCATAATAACATTAAGCAAAGAAATACTAAGCTATGCACTTAGTTATCTGAGTAAGACATTATGACAAACATCACATATGATCATTGACTGAAAAACATCCATGTTGACCATCCAGAGTCTTTTCTTGTAATAAAAGACAAGTAATTTGTATGGAAGACATGGCAATGTCAGTACTATTGAATTAAAAGGTGAATAACATACCATAACTAAGACTGAAAACTTACCTAAGAATAATCATCTTGAAAACAGTTTTTGTTACTTACTGACACTTAATAACATTACATCTCATTTCCTTCAAAAAATTATTAAAATAGGACAACGTACTGCAGATTAATCTTATCCTGAAAATAACAACTGGTACTTACTAATATTAGGTTATGTCCTACTTCCCTACTGAAAAACAATCAAAATTCCTTATCACCCACTGTAACTGAGCAAAGATGAAAGTTTAAAATCTCCAATTCTAGTTATCCTTCATCTTGCCACCTCCATTAGTCATTCCCC
This sequence comes from Panulirus ornatus, assembly GCF_036320965.1. Taxonomy (NCBI): domain Eukaryota; kingdom Metazoa; phylum Arthropoda; class Malacostraca; order Decapoda; family Palinuridae; genus Panulirus; species Panulirus ornatus. The sequence continues at coordinate 3,639,945 of NC_092268.1, read as the reverse complement.
TTGGGACCAATAAAATCTGCAAACCTCAGGTACAAATTAACAAGGAAATGACTGATAGATGTGTTAAGCCATTAAACTGACATTCCAAATGATATAATGATACTGAAAGCCAATGGAAAAGCAAATTTCCAAGTGAGCTTCCTCTTGAATTCTAATATCAGAATCATTTAAATCTTTGATTTGCTTAGGATATTTTTTATCCATTTTTCTAATCTTCTTTTGAAGGTTTCTGTTCGTGATCCAAGAGGGTTTCTTCTTTTCACTTGGCAGTAAAATTATAAGATCTCTAATTTGCTTTCACTGTGCTTTCATATATTTTTGCTTGATGTTTTAGCTTGCCCCAAAGTATCCCTGCTGACTTAACTACTCTGTTTCTTCCATACCGCTTAGTTTTTACTTCATGCACATTACCTTCAATTCCTTCAATTTGTTGCCATTAATATACAGTCATGTATCTTTATCTTCTTCCTTACATTACACAATTCAAGTTCTTTTAACCTTTTATGATAGTTCATGTGTTTTCTACCTCAATGCTTCAGTAACGTCTCAAATCTATTGATTTTTGTTTGACACAGCAGTATTCAATTTACTACTGATATATAGAGTACACTGAAAACTGTCATCATCAGCTTTCCATCTTTCATGGTGAACAATTTAAAAGCACAAGTTGAGATAAGTAGATATCATGAAGTCTGGAGGAGCGAGGGGTGTGTTTCTGACCAGGAGTTACCAGCAAGAAAGACTAAGCAGAGAAGCATAAGGACTACGAAACCTACTGAAATGATGTTCTCTAATTTTTCCTTCAATACTTAAGACTCCATTCAACTGTAATAAACAGAGAGAACTCAATTGCAAGATGCATATAAAATTCAGAATTTGACAGAAAATACAAACTGTGCATTTCCAGCATAACTGTGACCATATGGTAGTAGTCAGTAATCTTAAATGGCAACTAAAAGAATGGAATTTGAAAAAACTTCCTGCAAAGTCTGATTTGAACATGCATGATAATTTCCTTATCTATATTTCTGGCTCTACCATCAACTTAATTTTCCCTCATCACTCTGATTACTTAGTCACTTATCAAATCACTGGATGTGACTGCACCTCCTATCACAGGGCTGTCTTTGCCACACCAACAAACCAATGAAGATAAAGGTGGAAAGTGTGTACCAGAAAGTTATAGGTGAGGAAAGCTGGCAGACATTACTTGGAACTTGATGCTACAAATGAATAGCTCTTGTATATGGTGATCTTAGAAGTCAAGCACCTGCCTTTATTGATGAACATCCAAGCCCTTCATTACAAATGTATACCCTATCAAAAAATTGTGATTAAGCAGAAACAGTCAAAGGTAAGTACAGAGCTTAGTTACACTGTTAATGATATTCGTATGAATTTAAACAAGGTAACCTTGTGCCAAATAGAAAAGGTTCAATGCTGGTGATTTTGCTCTGGTATATGATACAGAAGCAATATTGGCTCCAAATACCAGCGAGGCCATAGTTAAGGAACATTAGGGACACTCGCTACATGAGGCTATCTCTCCTTTGAAAAGACATGACAGAACTGTGGTGACCAGCTATTAAGGATAAAGCCAAGCCATTAGCTTCAAACTCTGCAGAAAATATTTTAAAGTTCCAGACCAGTAGGAATGTCAAGTGAAAATGCCACCATTTATTGTGTTTCAGCTACCTGTTGTACTTATATGACTATGAAGGTATGTCACATAAGCTGTTAGGAGCGATGGATATTTTATTGGATTAGCTGAACTTTTACATTAGGGTTCAGCTGTGTCAGCTAGAAAAGATTGTTTATCAAGAATCCTTTAACTTCTGAATGCAGAAAATGACATCATGCTTAATTAGTGCACTTTTGCATAATACACTAGAGAAATAAAAAATACAGTAAAAAAATATCTATGTAATAAGATTAAAATCAGTGGGGAATACACAGTTAAACTAACTCAGCCATTACAATTAAGATAAAAGACACACAAGACCTGTGATTAAGTGCAACAAGCAAACTTTGAAACTATACTATTCGAAATCTCATAAAAACTAATATGTAAACCAACATCAAGTTAGCTTTCATGATAAGCCTTGTAATATGCCCTTTCTTTGATATTCTTGGTTGACAGATCACTTTGGTAAAATTCTTAAAATATTCTATGCGGAAACTTTGATGAAATTGAATTTTGCAAATGTATGGTTAAAATTCAGGAATTTAGCCATGATTTCTTCCACATTTTCCTTTTCTATTGCTTTAATTTTTCATTTTCATCTTTTTCACATCAACATGAGATGGATCAAGTGCATAAAAAAGAGATAGAGTCTGTAGAGACAAATTCAACCAATTTCTACATAAACCTATAGCATGGATACCTTTTGGAATATCCCTTTTAGAGCTGAACTGATAATATCATATAATCTCCTATGAAACAATAAAACAGCATATCTAAACATTCAAAACCTATCTATAATCACAATTATACATAGCTTATGATCACTAATTTAGATTTTTAAAATAACACCTTTGCATGTAGTATGTAAATGATAAAATTTCTTTTCAACATTGCAACACAAATGATAAATAGGTAAAAAAGCTGCACACTAAATATCATGTCAATAACAAAGGATGTTTTTTTTGTATTCTCTCAGAGATGAACCTTGTTTGAATTCATCATAGAGTGGTGGATTATGTATATGTTAACCTGCTTTTAATGAGAGAAACTTTATATACTAAATAATGTTGTATGCAAAGTATACATAACTAAATATCCCACCACATCTAAGGACCAACTTGACAATTTCTGCTCACTCTTTCCAAACACATTTCTATACATGCCTGTGTCTGAAATTTAATGCTTATGGATATTCATTAGTGGACATGATTATACTGTGCTAGGATTTTCTTATGTTTTTATCACTTTCTATACCTTACTTCTGTCACAAAAAATTTCAGTTTTTTTTTAGCATGATCACAACCCTATTATAATTCATGCTGCAGTTCATAACACAATTGAAAATTAAGCAATCACAATCAGCAAGTTCATATCAATCTCTTTCCTGTAAGAGGGTTAGTCTTCTTATACAGTACTTGGTTGTACACAATCAGACAAATAAAATTTTAAAGGGTCTCTATCATGTTTTCCTGGATACGAAAAAACATTAGTTCCACAATCTCCATTTCAGTTAACAGTTCAAGAAACAGAATTTCTCTACATCAACATATGACCTGATGCCAAAGCCGGTAGCACCCACAAGACACAATCACAACCATTTTTCATAGATATGAAGCAATACCTGAATATCTATAGGAATGATGTAATTCATATTGCTGGTAAAATTTGCAGAGAAGTAAATGATGATGTCTAATCTACAAATGAAAAGAAAAAAATGTTGCTACTAATTAAAAAAAAAAAAATCAACATTGCTTGACAAACTGCATGAAGACAACTATCACGACTGATGCACTGTGTAGGCAAAGCTTTGTATAAGAAAAGAAAGGTATTCAATTAACCTGGTAAAATATCCAGTCTGGAACTGTCCCACTTACCTGTTTCAACACTAACTTATCATATACTTCTAATCACTTAAGGTGTGGAGGCAACTGACCCATTACTGATAGTACTGACAGCATGTCTTCTTCTGAGCTTTTGTACTTCCTGTGCAACATTTACTGGCCTTTCAAAGAAGGCCACAAGCTTTTCCTCATTGGCCACATTAGCCAGGAACTGCTCAAAAGATATACTCCACTCCAGAGCTGATGGCTGGGATATGGAAGAATGTTGTCGCTCACACCTAGAGCCTTTACAACCATCATCATTATCACCAAGATCACTTTCACCTTCACATGGTTCCTGTCTGCATTGATCCTTACTTTCTACATTTTTGTCATCCATAATATCTTCATCTGTTTCCTCTCCTGATACTTTACTACTTTCTTCTACATCACAAGTCAAAATACAGGTACTTTCATCTTCTCTTGATTGTATCAAATTTTTTTCCTCTGCTGATGTTGGCACATCTTCCCCTGCTAAGGTTGTTACACATGCATGAGATACTGAACATTCTGGTAACAATGCATCACCTGCTGTCCTGTCTGCACTGGATTCATTATCTGAGGGTAACTCTCCAGCTGAATGTGCCTGTCAATGATATGGAACACTGTGAGAACATAGTGAATGCATGAGCAGTTTTACACTAGCATAAACCCCCCTTTGCAACTCCACAACAGTATGTATTTTCATTGATATGTGCCATGATGCTTATTCATTAAACATTTCTAAAATAAAACCATATCTAATTTTGAAATAACAGACATTAATTAAGGCTTTGATAATTGAAAAACCATCTTCTTACTTTGAGCATCTGAGACATCATCTTGTCAGTGGAGGGAGATGTTAGAACACTACTTTATCCCCTCATGAAGGTGTATGCATGATAGAACTTTCACCATCATATGGCAAAGCTGATAGATACTCATTCACAAAACTCAACAACCACAGAGCATTCCATACAAGCCTGTGGTATTGTGGTGCATGTGTTAGGTGCTATCTTAAAATCTCTCACCCACTTTCAATGACTGACTGCTGGTGCCTGTCTTTGGCCTGTTACTGTTTGGGACAAAGAATGGTATTTCTAAAAGGAAAGAAGGGATGGAAAGGAAGGGAAAATACATGTATGCTCATGGACCTTTGTCTATAGTACAGATTGGTCCTTGAAAATCTGCATCTTTCATGAATGAACAGAACCCTGCAGGCATCCAGGAGCATGCCCACATCAATGAAGAGGAACTTAAGAAAACAGAGATAACTTAAGAGAAGACTCATCATTGATAATAACCAACCACTGTTCTGGTTCAGCCTCTTCTGATAGGTGCATACTCAAAGCCACACATTGAAAGGTCAACAAAGGTATCACTGAACAAAGGTACTTCTCTAATGTCAAATAACACCTTTCATCAACTTCAATTGACAAGAGGTTCCTTAAGACAGCTACGATGGGAGCTACTATCCTTACATCACGGTACAGTATTGGTTTTGCAACGGAGAAAACTTCATGATCCTAACAAGAATTTAACTTGCTGATATAGGCGTTAAGAAGTCTTGAAGAATAAAATTATTTTCTGTGACACCATCAAAACCTTTGAATAACTTGGCTGAATATAGAGAATAATATTCCTTTGAAGAAATATTTCCATGTCTGTTAGAAAACAAGGTTCATTCCTAAATTCAGGTCTTTCATTCTAAACAAGAAACTTCAGGTTTGGATTAATCTTACCAAATATGTATATACTTCACTGCTGTTCTTCGTGTTAGTAAGGTAAAGCTAGGAACAAACGAAGAAAGGACACATCCATTCTCTGGGTGTCATGTGTGATGAAATGAAACCACAACTCCCTATCCACAACTAGGCCCAAAAAACTTTCCATGGTTTATCCTGGATGCTTCACATGCTCTGGTTCAGTCCACTGACAGCATGTCCACTCCAGTATACCACACTGTTCCAACTCACTCTACCTCGTGCATGCCTTTCACCCTCTTGCAAGTTCAGGCCCCGATAGCTTAAAATCTTTTTTCACTCCATTTCTCTATGTCCAATTTGGTCTCCCCATTCTCATTGTTCTTTCCCTTTCTGACACATATATCCTTTTTGTCAACCTTTCACCACTTCACATGTTCAAACTTTGGTGGCAATGTTGCTCATACAGATCTTAGACCTCCAACATCTCCCAGTTAGGTTGAGATGAGAAACCAAAGTAATCTTGGAATGAGAGGATCTTAATCTACTTCATACAGATCTAGAAACAATGTTAAGTATTACAGCCAAAAGCTCCTGCAAAAAACTCTTAAATGAGGCAATAGAGTTAATGACTAAACTCTTCTAATGAGACAGACTAAAAAACTCTTAAACATAATGACTCAGTTACAACAGCCTCTCCAGAATATCTCAAAAAAGCCTTAAATAAGCAAGCCTCCTAAGACCGTTTCCAAGAGGATGGGCAAACTATGTAAAAGATCACCTATTAAGTTTTCTTTAATAAATCTTTTTCTACAAATTTTACTGGAAAAATCTAAACATGATAGTCCCATGTTTTATACATATCATCTTTTTGAGCATTTGAAGCCAAATTGTAGTGTTTTCCTAACAAGATCCAAGCCAGCCCTTTATCATTTTTTTTTGAAAACAATGAATATCTTACTTTAGCAGCACTGAAGAAAAGTTTTGCCTGAACCAAGTTTGCAGCATTTAGGTAGAGGTTCTATAAGGATGTGAACTATGTTGTTCATGATAATTACCAGGACCTAATGCTTTAAGCAGGATCCAGTCATCAAATGTGAATCCCCAGGTTAATCTCTATGCTGCAGAGGCCAACACCCTCTTACCATTTTACTTTTTCTCAAATTTTCAATTCAGAGGTTCTGGGGGTCAATGCTGTAACCTTAGTCTGGAATGTTTGGACACCAAATAAATTATCTTTTTCCTTCAAAAAGGGCATTTAGGGAAGCAACTCTTAAGCAGACTGGTTTTTCAAGGTTTGATGATTACAGTTGTCCGAAAGTGGGGAAAACAACCCTGGTGTGGTGGTTTACAAGAGACTTTAGAAGGCATCATCCTTTCATTTCTTCTGTAGCATACTACAATTGTCTGTGCTTGTTATGACCTAAATATGGGGTCACAAGTTTTAGCCTAAAGCTCATTATATACAAGCATCAGTATCTTCAGAAGATAGCTAATGAAGCAAAGGGAGATGAAGTCAAATGCAAATATAGAGTGGAGAAAAGATGACGCACTGTCGCTTGATTTCTCCTTGCTGAGATGATGTAGGATGTCTATGATGGCAGAACATATGAGTAACTAAACAACCCTTTCACATCAATGAGTTAATTTTGTCTCCCAAATTTTATAGTATTTTTCTATGAAGATATACTTAGAGTTCACAGCATGCTAGCAAGAGTTGCTTACAAAAGTATGCATTGATACTTATTGCTGCAATGATTATGATATTCATCATACTTAAGAAAAGTCACCAGATTCACGATGAACACAGAAAAACCATGGGCATGCGAGTACAGTGCATATGCTTAGCTATGTTACTGCTTTCTCTGTAAATATGTCATATAGGTAGATCCAAAAAAATACAATACAGTAAGTAAATTCAGGAACTGCATATCCAAGCCCACTTCCAAGGTATGGAGACCACAACCTGATATAGGAATAGAGGAAGTATGGTGACAAAAGTGACCATAATTACACAGCTCTAACTGCCTATGCATTTAGTCAGTCAAGCCTTCCCATGTTCAAATCTGTATTCTGTATTCGTTTTTGTGTCTAGTTTTGAAGATATCAGTATCCCAATCATTAAGGAAAAATGGTTAGTTTGAAAAATTGAAGAAGACTAAGAATTACCCTCAGTTCGCTTGCACTCTCACTGGTCGATTTAGAAGTATGCACTTTGACTCGTCGCCCCACTTCACCAATTTGCAGAAGCAATGTTCCTTGGAGAAAAAAAGATGATCATCAGCTTTTTCTTTTAACGATTTGAAAACTTATCATCATCTATAACATTCAAAGCATTACTTTGCTCAGGAAACAAATGGATGAAATACTCTAGTTATGAAAAGCAACAAAACAATTATACCCACCAACTCTGGAAAGAGATGTGAAGATATCCTGATTAGTTTCTAATGCGAAGAAACTATAGACTGTGCGCCACATATTGATAAACTGGTCTTGGGTCATGGTAGGCAAGAACCGTTGTTCATATAACCTGTAGTCACGGGTGTGGATAGTAGCTAACCCGGTGAGGCCATCACAGTATTCTAGAAATCATCAATGTTGCATAATGTGAATAACAAAACAAACCACAGGCAATATTCAATTTAATTCTTTAACCTCAATATCAATAGCTTAAGAAATTTTGACATCTCCCAGCACATTAGACCAAACTTCTTAACTCACATGGGTTTTATGTGCTGCCACTAGTAGTGTGTCCCATGTAATATGCAACCTAAGTAGATTCACCAATCCCTTCCTATTTCAATATATGGTTACATCACATCTGTGTTTACTCCAATATCTAAGAGCATCAATCATTCTTCAAAAAAGGTCTGAAAAAAGGTGTCTATCACATATGAAACATTTTCTTTCTCCTTTACTTTCAATAAGAACGGAAATGTGATAAAAGTGAAGGCACCTCCAAGGAACAACATGTATGAAGATAAGGATAGTAACGAGTAAAATGGACAAGGAAACACTAGCTGGAGGTACCTTGCACTGTACAAGAAAAAGACAGCTTTTATAAAAATGGTTTTATTTTGATACAACATGAATTCTGTTTGTTTAAACACATTATCACTGAATGAACACTGATGTGATACTAATGATACATTTCTTAGCATTCTTAAAGCTGTCATAAACTAAGTGTTATTCATAACATTTTTGAAAATGACCTTTGGCAGCCTCAAAATTGCCTTCAAGGCCTTTATCACTATCTCCCTGTATCACTACCTTCTAAAGGTCAGAATAGTGGAAGGAGTTACGAAAGAATTCTTCTTCAAAGGCTCAGTTGCCTGTTTGTGGTGCTACCATACTAATGCCTGTTTATGGTGCTATAATCCTGATAACTGTTTGTGGTGCTACCATGCTAAGGCCTGTTTGTTGTGCTACCATGCTACTGCAGAATAAAGCAACCCAAATGTAAAATGTCCAAAACTGGGAATACTGAGTCAGGCAGAGGGAGTCTGGAACGCAACTTCCCTTTTATAGGGCAAAACTACCTTCATTTTGAATGATTATGCTCTTAGCAACCAATCCTAATAATGCATCTCTCATATATAGTGAGAAAGGCCAGTGAAAATAATCTCCATCATACTTTGCAATCAGTTTCTTAACCTCCTATACTATAAAATCTTACTTTTATATCAACAAACCAATGGATTTCTATTCTAAATTTAGCCTTTGTGCTTACCTTTCATCTATAGATATAATTACTATATCCATCTACTTTGACCGCAATCTTATTCATAGCTCCTAAACAAAATGCATGAAAGTACCTAATCATAATCACAAAACAGGGGATAGGAGATACAGAATGCAAGCTGGAAATACTCCCCTCCTGTATTCTTTCTTTCCAAAAGAAGGAACAAGGGATGAAGCCAGGTGAGGATTTTCATTTAAGGCCCTACTGACTGTTTCTAGCACTATGTCATTAAGATGTCCCATTCTAATGGGGACAAAGTGCACGTGTAATCTTTACGTTGGATCACCTTTAATACATACTGTGAAATCTTGGGACAAAACCACAAATTAATTGTGTGTGTCAGAAAACAGAAAGTCATCTAAGTGTTTTGTTTTTCACACCATATCCTTTAAGGGTACTTCTACTCTACAACACAGGAGTCAGGTACACAATGGTGTCTGAATACTTTACCAAATTCCTTCATAGCACTAACCATTTTCTTTTCCATTCTGTCCTTCTGTTTCTCTACCTTGAGTCCTCTCATGAAATTTTTTCAAGTGCACTTTACATCAACTCACTTTAAATTAATCTTTTTGAAATATCAATGATATCTTAAAATTCTATGATTGTATTGGGACTTCATTCATACCAATATATTTCCTTAGTCCCTACTCTATTCTAAGTTTTTAAAATTCTTAGGAAAACATCTCACCTGTTACCCCACTTGGCCTTTTGCTTACATTAAAATGAAGAGCTGTTAATGAGAGAAGAAGTAAACCTGCCTAAGTAGGCCAAGGAAGCTATGAAAGAGAGGACAGGAGTAATAAGGAGAGGTAAGGTAGTAAGACATGTAAAAGAAATGAGAAAAGCAGCTGGTTTGAAGACTAGCTGAATATGTGGAACACATGTATTCAAGTAGGACTCACTACCGAGAGAATAACAGTAATAGGAAGATAACCTATGTACCAGCTATCTAGTGATAAATATTATACCCCTCTACTATCCTAATAGTTCATTGTCTTCCCCATCACGATGCATCCTTAAGTGATCAGTTCTACTATAGTGTTGCTTCCACAGATGATCAAGGGCAGTACAAATGGGAAGAAAAAACACTTTAAAGCAAACAAACTATACACACCTTTTTGGGGAGGGGTGACAGCTGTGTCAGGATCATGATCATCTGGCACTTCCAGATCCACTTTGCCTTTGCCATGGCCATCATCTAGACAATCAAAATATTCCTCTGCCTCAACTGCTGCCTCTTCTTCTACTTCAGCTACTGGATTAGACAACATGTTTAGGGTAAAGCATAGCTCACTTAAGAAAATATCAGACTTCTTTACCTGAATAATAAAGATTTTGTTACCCAAAAAATGTGAACATCAGAGTTAGAGTCTTTCACTAATTCTTCCAGAGAATGGGAGCATAATGGAAGCAATACAGTAATAATAAAACAGTAATAATGAATTGATACCTCTGAGCAGTAAATATAAAAAAGTAACTCATTCATTGCACTTTGACAATTTTATCATTTAAGGAAGTCATTTACTTTACTTCGGAATTATATTTTAACAACAGTTAACTGAAAGTTTCCTTGATATATATTTGAGAAGCATCTTATCTTACACTGGGCTGCTGGTAAAAATTACCTTAAAAATTACCTTACACACTTGTCACCATGAAGAAATAAACATAATATAAACAAAAACTTTTGAAACACTAATACATATATATTCTTTTTTAATACTTGATCGCTGTTTCCCGTGTCATTTAGGTAGCACCAGGAATCAGACAAAGAACGAACCATTCACTTGTATACACACATATATATACATAAACGCACATACACGTACACATACACATATACATACATATACATATATACACAAGTACATATTCATACTTGCTTGCCTTCATCCATTCCCAGCACCACCCCTACCCACAGGAAACAGCATTGCCACTCCCTGCATCAGCAAGGTAGTGCCAAGAAAACAGACAAAAAAGGCCACATTCATTCACACTCAGTCTTTAGCTGTCATGTGTAATGCACCTAAATCACAGCTCCCTATCCACATGCAGGTCCCATAGACCTTTCCATGGTTTACCCCAGACATTTCACATACCCTGGTTCAGTCCATTGACAGCACGTCGGCCCCGGTACACCATACTGTTCCAATTCACTCTATTCCTTGCATGCCTCTCATCCTCCTGCATGTTCAGGCCCCGATTGCTCAAAATATTTTTCACTCAATCCTTCCACCTACAATTTGGCCTCCTGCTTCCCCTTGTTCCCTCCACCTCTGACACATATATCCTCTTTGTCAATCTTTTCTCACTCATTCTCTCCATATGTCCAAACCATTTCAACACACTCTTGTCTGCTCTCTCAGCCACACATCTCTCTTATCCATTCATTACTTACTTCATTAAACCACCTCACACCACTTATTGTCCTCAAACGTTTCATTTCCAACACATCCATATATAAGCCAAGATTTATTTTTGGCAGCAAGGGAATGGGCTAATAGCAACAGGCATATAAAACCATAATGATTTAGGTGAAACTTGAAGCAGAATTGGGAGTACACTACAGAAAATATATAATGATACAACACCCAAAGCATCAACCAGGATTCCTGCCACAAGATGGCTCCAGTGATAATGCACTATCTTCCCTGTCATTGCATGCAAATGCAATTACTCCAATCATCTTTTTGAAACAAAACTTTAACTTAGTTTTTAATAACCTAAATCACAGACATTTGCCATCATCCAAATTCTAAATCAAATCTTTTCTCATTATTTTTACCTGAATAACAAACTATACCTCCACCAAGACAGATTTTGAACTTTCACTTCACTTCATTCCATTCAAAGATAATTGTTCTTTTAAGCAGTCCTTCTTTCTACTCACTCAAAAATTCTATTCATATTTGTTTGCCATTACCTGCCTCAGCATGGCATCATTAGGAACAGATGAACAACATAGGAAAATTTCTTGCTTGGATCCTTTCTCTGTTCCTTATTTGGAAAGGTATAATACAGGAGGGAAGGATAACCAGCCTCCTGCTTCCATCCATTTTATTCACCTATGACATGCAGGGTATACATGGGTAGTAGTCTTTCTTGCCAGGGATAACTTATTTATTAACTCTAATGAATTATTTACTCTTACTAAAGCCTATAGAAAGGTCTGTGGGGCCATTCCTTAACTCTAATGAATTACTTATTCTTCCTAAAGACCACATAAAGGTCTGTGGGGCCTGAGAGTGGACAGGGGGGTTTGATTTTGGTGCATTTCACATGAAAGACACATATTAGATGACAGCAAATGAGGCCATTTCTTCATATATTTCTGGCACTACCTCACTAATGCAGAAAATAGCAAACATTTATGAAAGAAAACAAAGAAAAATTTATTACTTCAATGTGTTCATGGTAATTGTTTATTCCTCTTTAAATTCCATTTATCCAAGTGAAGCAACAGATAGCACAAATTGTTGCTAACAGGTACACCAGGTACCTATAAAGCCACAGCATTCTTCTGAGTCAATAAATACACCTCTACTAGAGTCCTTGATTCCATCCCAATGTTTTTCTTCAGGAAACACTTGCTGTCCTTCTACTAGACTTGAATAAAGGCTCACAGCCCACATATCATTTTTAGTTCGAGGATCAGATTTTCTCTCATGCTTAGACTACAAAACCCATCACAACTATATCACCTTGGTCTATGTGGCAAACAAAATACTACACACCTATAACCACTCAAAAATAAATAATGTTATCACTATTGAAACTATAAGCACTGTTTATGCAACATATGTCTTTCCAAGCCCTATTGCTAAAAGCACCCCTGGGATATAAAATAAGCATAGCTCATACAGATGAATGCCAAGATAAATAATTCAATTTACTATGTCACATAACTTAAAGAACTGAAAGTAACCTGTTGCCAACAAAACTTGTTTGTCCTTTCATATGTAATAGAATTCAGAGGTTGAGAAGTTTCAGCCACATCCTGTTTTTAGAATGCCTACTGCTGTAGACCAAAATGTGTCTCCACATCCTCTACGCTTGATCTCTCACATACTATATACCCAAAGCAGATTTACCCCTTGTGTACTTAAAACCTGACCACATCCTGAAACAAGTGAGGTGTAATGCCCACATTCTATGATTGTTATTCAGCTCTGTGCTTCTGTTACTATGTGAACTAACCACAGACTAGTAATGCAAAAACAAATCCTACCTTCCAAAGAAAGGTACACCCAGCGGATTCACATGAGCATGACTCCTGCTGGTCGATACACGCCTTCAGGCATAAAATACTGCCTGGAATGCTTACTGTTGCTCTGGAAGTCACACGTAGAGTATCATCCATTTTCCTTTGTACCAACCATATTTTCTTACCGACTTGGACATCCAACTAGCACATTCACAATCCCAGAAAAGCATTAGAATCAGAATGCATCAAGTCAATGATAGAATGAGAAGGAAGACATCATGTACCGTGTGCAAAAAAAGAGAATTTAAGTAAAGTATGGCTGGAGGGACAGAAGGTGGTGAGGATACAAAATCTAATGTAAAGTTGGTATTTTCAGCCAGAATGGAAAAACAGAAGCTATGAGAACTCTGAGAGGTGGGTGACTTTTCACTGATCTACTTAAAACAATGGTAGAAAATTATTAACAATGAGGGTGGTAAGGTATGTCATTAGTGGTATAGTCATAAATGGCCATACAGAAGAATGGCTAGTCGAGTACAAGAAAATAAGAAATTCTTCCCTGTGAGTGGATGAAAAGTTCAGCAAGTGAATGAAGGATGAAGCAACCAGAAGGGTTGTGGTTATATGCTGGAAGCAAGTGACAGTGGTTGAAAGAGTAAAAGATAGGGTACTGAGGCCAAACAAACATGTGGAGTAACCAACTTTAGAGGGTTGACAAACAAATGCTAATAAAACTAGTAGAACTTGAAAATTTAATTAAATATCTGATTTTGAAACTCAGTATGAAAATCATCATTTCTATTATGGTATTTAACTGAAAGTCCAACATCGCAAGAAAAACAAGCAATATCAAAAACTCATTTCTTCTTACAATTCTGTTCATCTCTGATTGGTTTATCTACTTCATCCAAGCTTGGGGGGAAGGCCAAATGTAGGTAGTAGAACAGCCGTAGCTTACGAGCAAAGTCATTACTACAGAGAACACCAAACAGCCATGCCACAGAACGAAAGCTTAGCACATGTGACCCATCAACATCCAGCATCTGCAAAAAAAGAAAAAATCTTTTTCATTATGTCAAACACTGAGTGTTAACAGGAATCAACTAAAGAGACTTCTGCCTATTTGTAATAAGTCAGACAACCATCAAAAGATGCTGAGGTACTAAAACAAGCTAACTATTTCCTGCATCTGCCAGGAGTCTGCCTAACAAGAGCAAAAAATCCAGGATTGATCAATCAGAACACAAGCAGCCCTGTAGAACTAATAGTTATCCCTTTAGAGTAGAGCTTGACCAAGCTTGGGTTGCTATAGCTACTCTCATAATTGGCCTGTTAAACACAAAGTTATTCAAGAATATATAAAGGACAGATAAATCTGAAAACACAAGTTCTATCCTTGTCCAGGTGCAATGTATCTTTCTGTCAAAAAAATGTCATGAATACAAGAAAATGTTGTGTAGATTTTTGACTTAAAAACAAAGAAGCAATCATATGAAATTCAGGAAAGAAAATATTTGTTACTTGACTAGTCAATTAATGCAAAAACTCAGAGAGAGATAAAAATCAGTAACACTGACCTTTTCTGGAGTTAAAGATGAAATAGTACTCTTCATGGTGAAAACATGAATTTTTACAGAAATATTTTTGTATTCTGATAAAAGGTTTGGAGGATGTGTTTTATCCTCTTGTTTTATTAAAGCTTTGGAAATAATAACTGACAATCCTGAATCATTGCATGCTCTAGTGAACTAAAAAAGAGGTAGAATAATCCTTAGCTAATACACTGTTGCCGCTGTTGTTTGCAAAAAATGATGGACAACTATTATCTGGCAATATTTCCCAGATCATTCCAGATTTGTTGTACAAGAAATGTTCAAAACCTGTTTGCACTGGGTGATGGTTTAGCAAATGATTATGCATTATATAGTGCGTGTGGTGGAAAGGTAGTGTGTGTTATGAGTTATTTGAAGATCGTGCTGGAAGCAATATAGGAGTTGGTGGCAGCTGGAACTATGGAGCTGAAGTGAATCATTGGGTGGGTAAAGGGGCAAAGGTCCTGGGTGAATTAAGGAATGCATGGAGAGAAAGTTCAATATCTGTGTTGGCAATGATGAATATGTTTGATGGTAATATTGTCTTAGTGGTGTTATATGGGTGTGAGTCATGGGTCATAAACAAAGAAGGACAGATAAGGGTGATGTGACTGAAATGAAATGCCTGAGGACTATAAGTTGTGTGAGAGAGGATGATTGCGAATGCAATGATGGTGTAAAAGAATGGGGTGCACTGAAGTGGTTTGGACAGATGGAGACGATAGGTAGGGGAAACTGACTAAGAGGGTATAGTTGTATGAAGTGGGGGTAGCAAGAAGGAAGGGAACACTTAAGCAGAGATCGAAGGATGGGGTGAAAGTGGCTTTTAGTTACTTGGCATGAACATGCAGGAGGGTGAGACATGTGCATGGGATGAACTGATTTGAAGCAATGTGGCATACAGGGGCAATATGTTATGAATTACACAGAGGAACCCATGAAAAGGTCCGAGCAGCTTCGCAGAGGAGAGGGGCTCTAGTTTCGGTGCATTATGAGCAAATGAGGCACTTTTTCATCTGTTCCTGGTGCTAAACTGCTATGAAAAAAGTATCTAAACTTTTTATCCCTTTTCATTATCACTTTACTTCACCAGCCTAGAATATCTATTCCCTATCTCAAGACAAATATGTCCTGTTTATCTGTATCTATAATATTCTATAATATACTTCCATTTTAAGGAAACCAATATGGGTGATTCAGAAACTGTTTACTATAAAGCTGTTCTTATACAATCTACTAGCCTAAATCCTGTGTAAATCCTCACAAAATGAAAACAATTAATCATGTAAAACTTCCTTCACATAGTTTGATTTCAACATTTCTGCAGATTTATTGAATGAGACTATCCCTCCCAATTCACAAACAATTTCTGCAGATTAATTGAATGAGACTATCCCTCCCAATTCACAAACATTTTTCTGTACTGTATCTCACCAACCTAGCTCCAACATCACTCCTTCCATATGGTGTAGTCAAATCTACTTCTTTCATATGTACAGATGTGACTATCTAAATCCATTCTCTCCATATATCTATAACCACCTTTGTATTCTGTCTTTGACCTTTTCAATCACCTAAACAAGAACTCTGATAACATAGTCACAAACATATCAAGTACTCATAGGTTTAAAATGAAAATCTACAGAAAAATCACTGCTTAAGATTATTTTCATGATTACAAATTTAGTCCAACGATGAAATAAACCTAAAGAATAGCTTACATTAAATGTGCTTGTCACAAGACACTCAGCCCTGTCACCCTGGCCCCATGGCGAAACAGCCAGGAAAAGTTGGCGAAATGTTTCATATCCTAGAGCATAACCTTCCCGTGTTAGAGGATTTCCTGAATTGTTGCGCTGGCGAATTTCTTTGTCCTTTCCTCCTAAAATCTGCTCTCCTTGGACATAAACGACAAGCTCCTGAAAACAGATTCAAGAATGATTGTTTGCATATGTTCAAATCTATTAATCTTTTCTTGTTTACCTATGTACAATAAAATACAAAACACACACAAAAGACTTTAAGCTTTACAGGAATTGTAGCCTCTTTACAGTAAACTAATTCAGCTATCTCGCTGGTGTTCATCATCCATTTATCTATGTTCAATGGGTCATATGGGTTTGAAGGAATATTGGCATGAGTCCAACAGTTTCCCCAATTACCTTTACGATCTCCGCTTTCACATAAATACTCGCTCACCTCTCATCAATACAGATGCTTTGCAGTTCTCCACAATACTTTTATCATCACCCCTTTCACACAAACTTCCATTCATCTCCCATCATTATAGATACTTCACAGTCCTCAATAATTACCTTTGCTATATCTCCTCTTTCACATAAATACTCTTACCTCTTTTCTTCAACCTCACCTTTGGTCTCCCTTTTATCCTATTCTCACCTACTTCATGCTATTACACTCTTTTAGTTATTCTTTTCACGCTTTTCAGTTTTCTCTTAAACATTTTCACAAAGTTTAACCTTGAAATTCTGAGCTCTCTCCTTCTCACTCACAAGACTAGTATCTCAAATTTTATTTCAAACAGTAAATTGTGCCTTGCCAAAAGTGGTTCAAGCAATGAATTCTTGAGGGATGTCTCAAAAACACTTTTTTTTTTTACATCATCCAGGCATTTTTAAACTCAAAGCAAGGGGATACAGACATATTCTTCCTCAAATATTTTGAGTCTTCATAACATCTGAACTTTTATATTATTTAGATATGTTACTGTGAACTTAGTTTTGTAATTCTTTATCTATATAGGACTTGGTTTTACATGTCCCATATGGATGGCAGGATCTAAAAATCCTGGCACATTGTATGCAAACAGTTGGTACACATTGCATCTGGGGAAGAATTACTATCCTATATCCAGCTCTACATGCATGAGAGGACACACGACAAAAACTAAATGTTTAATCTTCTTGCTGCTCATATTAAAACTCTTATTATATAAAGGATTTACACTGTGATGTAGATAAAATGAATTACAAAATTTGCAACATATAATGCAATAAAATTCATAACTGCCACCAGAAAGGGGGCAGGGGGGAGGGGTTGGAAATCTTCTTCTCTTGCATTCACTTTCTCAAACTATGAACAAAGGGAGTCGATCAAAGATTTTCCTTTGAGGCTCAGTCATCTGTTCTCAAGGACGAAGGGAGAGAGAGAGAGAGAGGAAAAATACATCTTAATGGCTACAGCTGCAAGTTCTGAGAAATCTATCATTATTCTTTGAAAAAAAATACAATAACCTCTTAATTTACTTTATTCTATCATATATGAATGATGTTTAAGCAATATGTAAAATAGTAACCTTCAGGTCTTCCTCAGATAAAATGCAGTCAGGGCCAACAGTGCGCAGAGTGTTCCTCATAACTGTATCTTCTAGTGTCTGTACAACTCTTAATCGATGCTTCACCCGAAGTCGCTCAATGGCAACATTAGTGATGAACCCAAAGCCACGGTATGCAGACTCAATAATGTCAGTGATATTAACCAAGACCTGCAAATATGGAATGATTTTACAACAGAGATTCTCAACACATAGAAATACTGTGTCATGTCATGAGTACTTCCAATATCAAAAAGATAAAAAGATGAAACATGCAAAATATTCTCCAAATACTTTATCAGAAACCATACAATAACCAACAAAACCTTTTACAGAGAAATTTTCCACAGTTTTAGCCATTATGTAAATAACATAGACAAAACTATTATGAATAAAGATGACAATATGAAACAAATAGTGATTACATCAAGAAATATACACAAAGGGGAAAGAAGCAGCAGGAAAGAAAGAAACGAGTAAATGGAAGAGATAAGGAAAAGCAAGAAGCACCAAACTGGAAGAGGCAAGGAAAAGCAAGAAGCACCAAACTGGAAGAGGTAAGGAAAAACAATAGTTACTGAGGAAACAGGTAAATAATGATAGTATTTTAGCATGACCATGTAACACAGTCAACTAAGTGGTGTTGTGGTCTACCTATGGCCGCCAAGGAAAAACATCAGTGTAAAAGAAGGTAGCTCCTTAACTTTTCTCTTGGAAATGCTTCCAGGAATTAAATGAGACTGACTTTTCAGGTGGTACGTAACAAGAGAATAAGGAGATTTTACTTGCACTCCCATTCTCTATACGTGGCAAATGGTCTTTTGCTAATAAAATGTCAACAAGAGCAGTCCTGAAATAGTTCTTTTCTTTGACATTCAATATATAACTAGCTGATTTTCTCATCACTATTGCATCCATTAGGGAGGTGCCCTCAAGAGTGTACTAGATTCTGTTATGACAAGTTAAATAATTAAAATATATGCACATCCCTTGTTCTATCCACAATCAAACCATAGTAAAAAAAATCAAATATCATTATACTGTACAATAATGGCATGGATGTAAGGGGGATACAACGAAAAAGAAAAAAGGGATAAGGGAACCATAAGAGGTACACAAGAAGAATGTGGGTATGGTAAAAGTAGAGAGAAGAGAATGGCAAAAGAGAGGTATCATATGAGTGGAAAGAATGTCAATAAGGAAAAGTCTACAAAGTGTTTGGAGGAGGTTCAACATAGACCACAACTGCACAAACGGGATAAAGTATAAAGGTAACAAAGACCCATGGTCAAGGGATAGGTTATCTTCAACAGGCCTGTTCAGTCACAGGTATAACAGGCTAACTGGCATCTTAATCTTGATAAACAGCCTTTTTACCTTAGCAAGGTAGCAACAGGAGCAAACAAGAGGCGGCCTCATTTGCACACTCTATAGCAATCATGTTTTTCTTATCTATTCAAATATCTAACTAAGTGTTTGTATGAATTCATACTGAAGACTTTTGATACTTGACTATACATTCACTATCTAAATGCTGTTCCCCATATACATCAGAGTAACTAAACAGATAACAGAATTTCAGTAAATTTGACCTAGGAACCATTATTTCTTTTTCTTGTGCATTCTCTCTGAGTAGTTGTCTTGTACACAAAACAATTAAAATTCTAATAAATTTCTTTCCCTGACAGAATATCTCTATATCATATATCAATGAAAAACCAAAAAAGAAGTATACTTTCTTTTATATTGATGTGGGAGGGTGTATTGTATGGACAGGGTAGGTCCTGAATGGTGGCAAAGATTCTCATATATGAGGAATATGTTTTCCTCTAAGCATGATGCCATTCCACATACACCTAGAGTACATAATTTTTGTTTTTTACCAGGTGTGATTCCACATATCCCATATGTATCATTTGCATACTTTTACATCTATGTATTTTTTTTTAGATTTTATACACATACACATACACTATACATAAATAAATGAAAAATAATTTAGTTTTCACTCAAAACATAAACAATAACACGAGATTTTATTTAAATGAGTATAATGGTTGTTGCATATATCTAGCTTCCTGCAACGATGATGCAGTTAAACTTTCTTTGATGGTTTATGGGTGACTGTAATGAATATTTCTAGTTGCATCCCTAGGTTACAGGTCACATCTATGGATAAGATGTGGAACATCACATCAGCTTGGAATCTAAATGAGGACATGGAGGTTTAGAATAGTGTGTTGTGTTAAGCCACATTCGTGGCTCACCACAGCACACTACTTCTTGTCATAAGTGTGATTCCTCTTAATGAAAGGGTTAAGAAACTGATAAAAAGAAACCTGTATCAAGCCACAATATCAATACTTTACAGTCTTCTTCATTTATCAACAAGACCTACTCAGTCCTTTTTACTTAAATAAGATATCCCTACGTTGCACTTTTCATATACATGGTATCCCTATTTTGGATGTCCCTATCCCAACAATACATGGTGTATGTTAACATGTTTTCTCAAAGCATTTGATATCCTCACCTCAGGAGATTCTGACTGCTTGTCTTCACAGATGCTCGACTTACGTTTGCCGTAACGACACTTGGGGGTAGTTATGGATGCAAGATAGTCAGCAAGAACCATCATGGCTTCCCCCTCATCACCACAATCTAATAAGAAAACAGAAACAAGACTTTGAGGCTGAGGATCTCTTTCCTAAACTTTAAGCTAGAAAAGCCATTCTCTCCATTAAGTCCACAGAATGTATATTTCTCCTTAACACTCAATCTATTATCTTAAAATCTTCCTTAATACTCAATCTATTATCTTACAATCCTGAAAAATTTGTAAATACACTTTAATTATACTAATGAAATTTCCATCTATAAAATTCGTTTTACATCAATCAAACTTTGATCCCTAAAATCTTTTCCATTATTAAAATCATGAGGGGGAATGACTGTTAACTTACTTTCTAATGTTTCCTTGTTGGCATCAAGTATAGCTAATGCAACCATAAACACTACCCGAGCACCATCATAGAAGAAACAATCTACAACATGCACTGCAGCTTCAAATGTCATCACACTGTAAGGAAAAAATCGAGATATATTAATAATTCTCAAAATCAGTAAATCAATTAAAGCTGTATGAAAAATTTCTTGAACTCAAAGTAAACTGGTAAACACAAATGTAAAAGCTATATGTCTTCTCCCAGTATTGTGAAAGGATTTCTTGGAAAAATAAGTGCACAGTGAATCTGTGCAAATCAGCATCAGTACATAAATGGAAAAAATTAGGTTAGGTTGCTAAATTCTCCTAAAGTCTGTCTTTTCTCACTTCCATCATGAAAAAAATGTGTAGTGAATCACTTCTGTAAATAAAGCTTACACATGATGAAGTACCAATTATCTGAGTCAATTAGCAAAGAAACCCCCACTGAGTTTTCCAATGAATCTATTATCCTGGGGACAATGTGCATACAATCAGGACTGTGTGGGCAGAAGCATGGAATGCACTCCTTAGAGATGGGAGAATTGTAATAATGGGGAATTTATAAGGAAAACGACTGGGATAGTCTAGATTTTTGCTGAGACAGCGAATCCTGAAGACACAAGAAACAGACAAGTTTATGGTTGATTAAAAAGTGTATAAGAAACCATGAAAATATAATGAGAGCCAATGTTTATCTTAGAATGAGAGGAAATGGGAAAAAAATGAGAAAGAAGATGCCTACCCAAAACAGTGAAGGGAAGGACAGGGATGGGATAAAATCCACACCTAAATCCGATGAGAAATCAAGATAGATATGATAATCAGTAATCAATTCAAATGTGTGTGAAGATATGGAACAGACATTGAAAGAGATATAAGCCTTAAAAATAAGACTTACCTGAGAAATAGAGTGAGGAACCACGACAAGGAGATGAGGGAGATGATGCCCAACTCTGACAGTTTGGTGTGTAGACCAGGCATATGATCCAAAATAAGGTCTTCTAGTACACCCTGATCCACAAGCGCTCCAACAATTCTAGTGTTGTAGTAGTCAGGGAGAAGTCTTTCACTCAAAGCTGCCAGGAGCCAGAAGGATTCCTCCTCATTACAATATACGAGGAGAACTGATGCTACAATGTTCATGGCTTGGCAATAACCTAATGGGAGAAGAATCACAATACATGAACTTAACACAACTG
This sequence comes from Panulirus ornatus, assembly GCF_036320965.1. Classification (NCBI taxonomy): domain Eukaryota; kingdom Metazoa; phylum Arthropoda; class Malacostraca; order Decapoda; family Palinuridae; genus Panulirus; species Panulirus ornatus. The sequence continues at coordinate 3,617,639 of NC_092268.1, read as the reverse complement.
AATTAAACATTCATAAATGATCTATCCAATTATCAACTATATCATTTCATATATATCAAGGGTGTAAAGCATGTGTACGAGTAGGAAAAGTGGAGAGTAAAGCAAAGTCTGCAGTATGGATGTGTGACGTCACCATCATCGTTTAATTTGTTTATGGATGGGATGGTGAGAGAGGTAAAGACAAGTCTTGGAAAGATGGGTAAATATACAATCTGCAGGGGATGAGGAGGCCTGGGAACTGAGTCAGTAGTTGTTTGTTGATGGCAGATTCAAGGGAGAAACTACAGAAGCTCGCGATTAAGTTTGGAAGAGTGTATGAGTGGAGGAAGTTTAGGGGAAACTGGATAAAAGCAAGGTTATTGCATTCAAGGTAGGGGTGGATAGGGTTAGATAGGGTGCAAGTATTAATGGAGAGAAATTAGAGAGTGGACATGGTGGCAAATGGAACCATGGACACAGAAGCAAGTCATAGGGTGGATGAGGGCATAAAGGGTCTGGGATCATTAAAGAATGTGTGGAAAGAGAGGTCATTAGGTGGGATGGCAAAAATGGGTATGTCTGAGGGTATAGTGGTTTCAACAATGTTATATGGATGCTAGGCAATGAGCTATGGATGAGGATGTGCAGAGCAGTGTGGATGATTGGAAATATATTTGAGAACAATATGTGGTGTGAGATGGACTGATCAAATAAGTAATAAAAGTGTAAGAGAGAGGTGTGGTAATAAAGAATGTGAAAGAGAGCTTATGTCAATGTGCAGAAATGGTTTGGACTAAGGAAAGAATGACTGAGGAGAGGTTGATACGTGTTAGAAGTAGAGGGAACAAGGAGAAGGAGAGACCACATTAGAGATGGAAGGATGGAATGAAAACACTTTTCATTTTGAGTGATCACTGTCTGAACATGTGGGAGGGTGATAGGTGTGCATGTGACACGGGATGTGGGAGAATGAGCATTGCCTACATATTCCCTGAATCTTGTAGGAGGCAACTAAGAGGGGTGGGAGCGGGTGGCTGAAAGTCCTCTCTTCCTGTATTACTTTCAAAATGAAGGAACAGAGAAAGTAGCCAAAGTAATGAATGTATGTGATTATTAATCTGAGCTATGCAATTAGACTTAGTTGTATAATTTTGGCTGATTGTGAAACAAATAACTGCCTATGCAATGAGAATGGATAAAAGAAAAGGCTAAACTATTAGTTTTAAGCCAAATTTCTGTTTTGGGCTAGCAACTCAAACATTTACAAGTCTAGCCAGCTCATCAAGAGTGAAACTGACTTGCAAGCTCAATGGTAATCAGTATCTATCTGTATTATCCAACATATATTTCCAGATAATAAAAAATGAAATAATTTAGAAAGTTTCCAGAGCATCCATTTCTTATGGAAGGGCGATCATTTTAAGACAGAAAATGTACACAGCATGCCACCCATATATCTCCAGATAATAAAAAATTAAATAATTTAGAAAGTTTCCAGAGCATCCATTTCTTATGGAAGGGCGATCATTTTAAGACAGAAAATGTACACAGCATGCCACCCACTATTCCTGGATAAACTTCAAAACACTAAATAAAAACCTGTGACTAACCAATGGCAGGGTTCCTCCAAGCATAAGCACAGAGAACACGTCTCAGAGCTGATATTCCCATCTCACTTTGGAACGCAGGATGTTCTGGGAGGGACCGATGTAAATCTCTCTCAATCTCATCATTTGCAGGACCTCCACGTTTTAATCCAGCAATGACTGCTTGCTCATAGTAGCCAGGGTTTATGGCTTGATCATTTATGGCACCTGTCAGAGGATACTTCTTACTAAATCATTTAAATACAGTTTGTTGTGCTGATTGAACAAGTACAACAATGTATACTGTTTACGTTACAAAACATGCAGTCCTTACAATCATTTCTCTACTTACATACAAGTAACAACTACATATCACAACTATTTTGTTACTTAACACCTATGGCAATCCATCTATCTACAGCTTTACACCTCTTCTGCGCTTAAAGCAGATCTTCCTCGAAATCTTGGCTAACCATCTTCACACCTTCAACTGTCACAATCCAACAACATTCTACAAATGTTATGAAAATAAAAATGCATGCTAGATTTGCAGTTACAGCAATGAAGCAATAATTCCACTGCTGACAAAGAAAAGTGTACACTCATAAGAGATGCCATAGCAACATGTAAGCAAGGGGAAATGGAAAGCTAAAAGTATGGAAATCTGAAACCAAAAAGTATCAGAAATAGAAATATCTGAGTAACAAGTACAAGCTAAACAATATACACCTATAAAAAATCAATACTTAAGAAAACATGAAAAGAATGATAAGAAAATATGATAAAAAATGCCTTACTAAATGTAAAATTTCAGGGAAATGGCAGTCAAACACTTTCCTCTTTTGTAACACTACTTGGATGAGAAGAGGAGCAACCCAGTATGATTTTTACATGCTTGAATAATGAAAATAATGCTACTAAATGCAGATATAAACTAAAAAAGTTCTCTGCTAAATAAGAAAAGTTTAGGAATAAATCAAAGTGTTTGTAAGGTTTTCTTTCCTGAATTAGCTTTGATAATAAACACTTTATTCAATTCATTAGAAAGGTGATACGCTTTTTTTAGTACTGAAGCATTAAAGGGTTCCTCTGACAATGGAGCCATTTACAAAGTTCTGGTACCTACTTTGATGACAATGAAATGTGACAATAGAAGATTTAAGGGAGCTTGGAAGCATATATAACATTTTTCAAAAACCATTATTCTTGGAGTGCAAAAGCATCATTTAATGTTCTACTTAAAATCTGCTCATTTGTATAAAAAATCAAATTTCATAATCTAAAGCTTTAATGCAACAACAAATATCCATATAAAGTGGTTCCTCCATATTTTGTGCAATCTTGGGAAGGCATATGATCATTTTGTTCAAAAAAGAACTACTGCGACAAATTGCACTGCAAAACGCAAAATGTAAGACGTTAGCAAACAAGTCATTGTCTTATCATATACTAACCTGAAAATATCATCCACACTTCTCTCCTGACAGTATCTGGCAGTCCTTCTAAGACTAAACGAAGAGTTTCTATTGTACGGTACATGGTGACTCCTCGTCCATACTCACTCCAATGTCGCTCCCAAAGGAATTCTTTTCTTTGTTCATGTTCTTCTTCCTGGTTACAAAGCACAGCTATGAGAAATAGACTTTGAAAATGTTCTTGGACCTGTCAGACAAAAATATTCAGCAAAACAAACAATCTACATCAATTAACAGTACACATAGAATTCTTGCATTCATATTTACTAACAATAAGCAAACAACACTTGTAAATAATTTCTAACTAGATTATTCACTTGAATATTGGACATGTCCAAAGAAGCCTTGTATAACAATCTTTCTGGTTACCTATTTCACTTGGAATTTAAAGATTCATCTGTAAATTCAAAACATCCAGCGGAGAATTTTTTTGCTTTGGGTTTGCCTGAACAAAAGATGTAATCAGCCTCATCTTGGATTATTGACCCTTTTTTGTGTTATCACCACATGAAACGTTGTTGGTGAGAAAGCTATCACCTATGGCTTTATCTTTTCCAACATTCTTTGAATTCATATTTGTGCTCAAGTGGAGTTTGAAGTCCAGTTCCTCAAGAGGATGGGAGGATTCAAGCTGCACTCCTGACAGTAGGGATAAATTGACGAGGACAGCTAAAGTAGCCAATTATCGTAACAGAACATATTAAGAGATCATTGCAAGTCATCTTAATGATATTTGAGGAAGATTCAATACCTTCGGCACTGTCACCGAGTCAAACAATGTTTTACATTTCCCACCACTCTCTAAATTTGTTTTGTTCTCTGACATGGTAATTAAGCTTTATATGTCAGCAGCACCATCATACAAAAGCCAATATTCTGATTAAATCAGGAAAAAATCCTCAAAGCTCAGTTACCCAAAAAGATGTAAGACAGATACATGTAGTGTGTGCTCATTTAAGCTACCATGCAGTTTAAACCCTTTACTGCTCCATCCATCATATGATCCACATGGAGACTGGCTCTTATGATTCCCTGTGTCAAAACTATGTTCTTAAAATGCTATGATAATTGCACACATGAATGGAAATATCTGCTGCAGTAGAGGGGTTAAATAAACAAGATTTTGAGGGTATCAGATGAAAATGATGAGGGTGATAATGATAGCCAAATATCATATTTGAACATACCAAGAGACCATACATAGCATTTCTGAACATGTTATCTGAAAAAAAATAAATCCCTAAGCATAGAGAGTCAAGTTGGAGGATCAACCACTGGGGTTGCTTGGTACACCCTCATTTAAGTGGCAGCCTCAGTTTTGAGCAAAGGTCTACATGTTTATGACTTTACTAGTTTCAAATTGTTGTGGCTGTCAAAATGGCTCCTAATTTTTCCAACACCTAAAATTCTGCTAATTTCATTAGCCCTAAGGAAGATATTATGAAGTATGGGAATATTAGCATGAAAGGAGGTTCCAAATGAAGACAGAAAAAGAGATGATGACATTAATGAAGTCTTGCACATCATCCTGCTGTACACTGGGAAAGTCTTCTAACATTAACACTAACTTCCACATCCTCCTCAAGCCCAGTGCAGAGGGCTCTTAAGGGCACTGTTGTGGTTTCAGCTTCTGGAGTTTCTGTAGCAAGTGACCAGGTGTTGTCTGATGCACTGCCTATACCTGAAAAGAATGAATTGTGTTTAAAATATTTGATATTTTTTTGCAGTTTAAAGAAAAATGATAAATGCTTTTACTGGCTAGGATATGCATACAGGGACAAATTATGCTACAATGCAATTATATACTAAAGAAGCATTCCAGTGGTCTATTCATCTATCTACATTCTATAGAAGCTTTTCCCTGTTACACTCATGAGAACCCATTCTGAATATCCTTATAATAACATAATCTCTGGAAAGTTCACTAAAATAACCCTTATCCTTTTATCTACCTCTCTATCTATCCGTATCTCTGACACCTATTCCCAAATGGAACTTCCTCAAGGGGGTGGCCACAGCAACAGTCTCCATAGCTAGTGTCCAAACTCCAGTGCTACCTCTTCGCCTTTAGTGCCTCACCCTTAACAGGTCACTGGCATAGGGCAATTCTAGCATAGTGTTTGCACAGGCTCATACCTAATGTTTCAGTGACTACTTCTACCTGGTGCTCCTGCCTAATGTTCCTGCCTGTTACTTCTATCTAATGCTTCTACCTAATGCTCATGCCTACCAAAACCTTCCCATTTCAATTCAGATCTTAAACACGTCATTTCTCGACCCTGTTCTCAGCATTTTCCATTTCCAAAAGTGGTAACTTGCCTAAGAAAGTTGATCAATTAAGTATCATTAAGCAATGGTAAAATATGTATTTAAGAGTTCCTTATCCTATAGGCATCATTCATCCAGAAACTTTAAGGTGACATGCATTAAGAAATTAAGCATGAACTTACTTAAGCTACTGAGGCTGATGTCTTCACTCTTATCATCGCAGACAGAGTTGGAGCGGCTGCCATACCTGGCATTACCAAGGACCATGTTGTCTGGGAGAGTGCTGATGGCGAGACAATTTTCCTGATACTTATCTACTTATGGTTAGGAAGGGTACTTCACCTCCAGAGTAGAAGTACTTTTTCACAAAGCAAACTGAATAATAATTCTATCAAAATCAATTTTTGTATCATTCAAACTTTCTTCTATTTATGGCAGGGTGATCAATTCTAAGTCATCTCTAAATATCTGTGAGAGCCAAATACCTTATAATCTATGCCTATCTATCAACAGCATCATGTTTCCTGCCAAAGTATCCCTCTATCATTCTTCAGCCTCACCTTTGATCTTCCCTTATGCTTGGCATAATTCCAATATTTTACCAAATATCTATTAATCTATATAACATCCCCTTCTTGGTTAACAATACCCTCATCATCTAACCTATGGTTTTCCTATGTGCATACTAATAACCGTCTCAAACATGAATCATTAACTTCTCTACGTATATCTACTATCGTGCTATAACTTCCTACCAGAACCTTCGTCTATAGGGCACCAATAGTGCCCAGAAAACTAGACAAAGGGATTAAAGGTCAAGAAGTGATGTGATATGTGTTAGTGGGGTTAGTTCAGGGTCACTGCAGTGTAGGTGCTCAGTGTCTTCTGTGCAAAAGTTGCTGGGGATGGTGGTTGCATGACAGTGAAAATGTGATTTGTCAATGTTGTGTCTATTGGGGGAAGGTGTACCTGAGAGTAAAGGTTGATGAAGTATGAGGTGGGGTAAATCTTTTTTTTTTTAGCCTGGGGGATGGTGGTTGGCTGGTTGTCTGTCTACCTTAATCAACTCCACTGTTAATGCCATTGGATGGATTCGGTACATACAACCCTTAAAATCACTCATGCACAACCTTCATACTGTCACTTTGCACACTAAAATGATTCTTCATGTGACACCACCACCAGCATTCATACTACCTCCGTATTCAGAATGTTTCTATAGTATCTCATTATTTCTACTGTATCTTCAGTCTATATATCCTTTATGTACTTTCTTTTGTAGCACTAATAATTTTCTTGACTAATGCATTTGCCACAGGTTCTACATGGGATTGACATACTAAAAGAATTCTATCCATGAGCTTTTAACACCAGATATCCTTCTCACATCTTCACTCTGTCCTTTTTCCTATTTTGAACTATACTATACATAATGTCCATTTCTACTCTTCCTAAATTAACTTGGACCCTTTATGCAAGCTTCTTGCACACTCTTCCTAAAATTTTTTCCTAAACACCAGAGCTTTATGAGCACCTCTGATTTTTGTTGCTTCTGTGACTCTACTTTCAAATTCAACCTTCCTACTACTATTCCCACTGAGCTTAACTGTTGTCTTATATTTCCTAACCTACGTCTTTTTTAAACTACCTTAGTCCCTTTTTCCTCTCTTAACTCTCCAAGGCATATTTCTAAGCTTATTATACTTAACTGGCCATTTCTCTGCAAATCCTGCCTAAGTCATAAACAGTTTTTTTTTGAGTCTTTCACTGTAAATAAGCGATAAAGTTGGAAAATAAAAGCCATAATTCATCATAAATATTTCTAATGGTAATAATAAATGTGCACTTACTTCTTTGTGGGTATACTCTTCCCTAACATCTCTGATAGCTTATTGATGACAAAATCCCGATCCCCTACATCAATGAAGAGGAGTGTGTTCGAAGAGCTTGCCTGTGTAGTGCAGATGAAAAGAGCATTCTTCACCATAATGTTGCCCTTAACACTGTCAACACGCTCCACACTCTGAACATCTCGTAGTGGACACACAACACTTACAAGGTTGGTAATCTAAATGGAAATAAATGCTTTAGGAAAAGTTCAACCTCTAAACATAATAAACTTTTTTCAGCTTAAGTCTAAATTCTTTCTTTTAAAGATCTCTCAATTCAAATCTTCTTTATAACTTCCAAGTTAAACATGAACTTGGGATTAAAGAAATACTTTGTTTCAACATGAATGAAGATTATCCCCAGCTGTATGGTTCCCAGCATACAGTTTTTTGTATATACAGTGTTCAAGAAATTTTTTTTTTTTTTTTAAAAACAATCACTCTGACAAGTGCTCATGTTCAGCAAAGAGTTAATCAAGAGGAACACTGACAACATTAAAAGACCAACAGAGGAATCAGCTTTTCTGCTCAATGTGATGTTATCATTACCAGCCAATCACCCACCACCACCCTTTAGTGCTCGACACTCATTGTATATCATCAACTAATGCTAAAAACTAGAGTTTGTGCTGATGAGTATCATTTATCTACATAATGTCTAAATGGTTTTATATGCATTAAATGTACATCTTTTGGATGCTTTTACTTTTCTAAAATGTCCAAAATTGGGAATACCAAGTCTGACAGAGGGAGATGAAATGTAAAACCCCTCTTACCATGGAAACTTATCTTCATTTCAACACTTTTGCTATAAAAGATCAGTACTGGGAATGCATTACTGGTTTATGGAGTTGGAAGCAATGCTGAATATTGTGATACATGAGAATTTGCTTGTATTCTCATAAAAGAGGAGAGACAGTAACAACTACAATACGGGTTCTTAGCTGACACCTCAAGTTACTGAATATAAAGGTCAATCGATTAACAGTAAAAAACAACTATTACCTTGCTGTCAAAACAGATATAGTTGAGAGAGATGAAAAGTGTGCCACTAATATAAGCCTTTTTGTATGGGGCCCACATAGAACAGGTTGTTGAACCATCCAGCTTCTCACTCAGGGGTAATCTGAGAAGAGATATATGGGTAATAAGTAGAAAAAAGTGATTCATAAAATAATTAATGGTGTCTTAAGGATGTACAGAAATATGTTTATACAAGCACATCTAAAAGAAGAGACAAAGAACAACAGTTTGTTGCAATGCCAAGAAAGAATTAATAAATAATTAAGTAGAATCATTACGAGTTTTTACTAATGGGGGCAGAGGTAAAACAACATCCCTCATATAATTCCTGCATGTCATAAAAGGCAACTGAGAACAACTTAATCTTGCTATGCTACCTCACTATTAAGATGAAAACAAAAGTCTATGGAAAAGACGAAAATAACTGTAAAGAATATACCTAAATTTGCTGCGGTACATGTCTGAATGGGCTCTGGCATCCAGATCACGCTTCAGGAAAGATGGCTTCTTGGGCACTTTCTTGCTGTAATAGATAAAATCATCATCGCGATGATGTTTACCTTCATAATTCAGCTTGAGAGTGAAAAGATACACTGTATAGTATTATGGTTTTCATTTCATAGTGCTGAGCATACATGATCTTTTATCATTTTGGTAATTAATCATCATCAACTGCTATAAACCTAACATTAATGCTTGCAACACCAAGCAAAAAATATTTGTGTTGTATTCATATAACAATCTGTATTATGTTTTGTTTCCTTCCCAACCTTACTGTAAGAGATGCATGCAGATGTTTTGGTTGCTGATCATGATCGTACCATCACATTTATAAAACACTTATTGGCAATACTCAAAACACTCGATGAGGGCTTCTGGAGCACATATTACACCTGCTGATTAGTTGAATGTTTGTGCCCCATAACATCTCTCTGCATTATTCCCATGGATTATGAATACTGCAGTTTATCATTATTCTAAACCTCTATTTAGCATTTTACTGAAAAAAATCAATAACAATCAAATAACCTATCACTGTGTGATATTCTTATTCTACTAGCGCTCTTTAGCTTACCTGACTTTGGTTAGCAAGTCTTTATCTTCTGAGAATTCTTCATCATTTATCAACCTGAAACATTGTGATACAAGGTTAACACACAGCGCTTTCACTTGTACTTTTAATGGTATTACAATATATGTTAAATGTCATAAACGACTAAAACAACCCAGGAAGAAATGAACGAAAAGCATTTTAATGAGAATGAACACATGCAAGCTTTCTTCCAAAAACTGACCTATCCAAAGAGTATCTTCCTGTCCATCCTTTTTAAATTGATCCTTTCAGACACATTCACATGAAACAAAATCTTTCCATATCTGCATGCTGCACACATAAAATCTGTGTACTGTGAATATATATTGTCTATGTAGATCAATGATAGCACTCAAAATCAGTAGAAGGATATGACTAATCAGTTAAACATTAAACCCATTTTCCCTTTTTATGTTTATGATTTTCTGAATTATTATATGAGTTAGGTCAAGACTTAGTGTAGAAAACTATGAAGTAAAAAGATATTGCAATGATTCTAATACTATTGTACATTATTTTTGTAAACCACATAATATGAATTATCATTTTCATGAATTACTTGTAATCCTATTAAATGAAACAGCAGAAAAAATAATGACAGCTTCACCATGATTCTGCGAGTATTAGTGAAGCAGCTATGTTCATCCTGCAACAATCAGAAAGAAACTGAGGCTCCTATGTAAGCTCTGCCCATCCATGTAATTATCACTATTTGTTCATAAATTAGCTACAAGCCTAATGAAGAGAATTGAGCTAAAAAATACATATAGATAATGATACTGTAGTTACCATACAATTTTGCAAGAATAAGTGAAATATCTAAGATCATGTAACAACAACGGTCAGCAGAAAACTGATGCTTCTCTGTACACGATCTGAGCATCCATATAACGTATGAGCCCTACATCATCTTTCATACCAAATCTGGCATTGTAATATTTTTGCAATAATTTCTTGTAATATTTTCATTTTGATGCTACAGTGGCATCCAATAAGAGGGATAGATAGTGATTTATTATGATGCCACACAAGCATCAAATATGTAGTAAAGGTATGGATGTATCATGATGGCACAGTGTTGCCCTACATGCATTAAAGTGTCGATCATTATAATTGAAAAATGAGAGAAAAAACTATAAGTATAAGAACTTAAAAAAAAATCTTTTATACCAAGTCACTTACTGTTTCATGGCCATATTAGCAAGTTGCTCCATCAGTTCATATGTCTCCTTCTTCCTCAGCAACATGGAAAAATAATGCTGTAAAAAAAAATCAACCCATTATTACAAAGTATTATTTTCATATGAAGTCAGCCCATGACTTAAAACCATCATTCTGTACCACATTTGATGTTTCAAAACTTAAGTGGCCATGAAAATTCTCCAACCATTTCAATTAAATTTCAGTTTTCCCAGAAAAGATCAGCTATTTCTTAATTCTTTCAACTTTAAATCTACTGATTCCCACTTAATAAAGAGGGAGTCATGCAACATCTCTTCTAGGCATTACTAGAACAGCATATCACTCTACCATACTAGCTTTTCTCTACGACACATACTCAAGCAATCTTGTTATTTTCCATAGATGTTCACATTGCTTAATCCTATACATATTATTTCCACACATCTCTCTTACCCTTTCATTATTTACTCAATCAAACTACCTTACACCACATATTGTCCTTAAACATTTCATTTCCAATACAGCCACCCTCCTCTGCACAACCCTATCTACAGCTCATGCCTCGCAACCATATAACATTGTTGGAACTACTGTTCCCTCAAACACACATTTTTGCTCTCCAAGATAATGTTCTCTCCTTCCACACATTCTTTATCACTCAATGAACCTTCGTCCCCTCTCTCACACTGTGACTCACTTCCATGTTTCCATTTGCTGCTAAGTCCACTCCTAGATATCTATAACACTTCACTTCCTCCAATTTTTCTCCATTAAAAATTAAATCCCCATCTACTTGTCCCTCAACCCTACTGAATCTAATAACCTTGCTCTTACTCACATTTACTCTTGACTTTCTCCTTTCACACACTTTCCTAAATTCAGTCACCAACTTATGAAGTTTCTCACTCGAATCAGCCACCAGAGCTGTATCATCGGCGAACAACAACTGACTCACTTCCCAGTCCCTCTCATTCCCAACAGACTGCATACTCACCCTTCTCTGCAAAACTCTTGCACTTACCTCCCTAACCAACCTATCCATTAACAAACTAAACAACTAGGGGGACATCACACACCCTTGCCAGGTACCCATTTCATCGACCAAGGTGCCACCAACAACCTTATGCAGTTCCTTAGGATTTTTTTGTGAATACAGTATATAGCAACTTATAGGGCCCTAAGCAAAAGCTAGTCAGTTGGATTCTGTCCACATTGCATCCATGCTTTGGCAAATTTATCTCATATAAGCAATACCTAATTTCACTCTCATCTTAAAAACCAATTATGCTTGATATCACAAGAGTCAGACAATGATGATAATAAATAACTGCTACTAAAAGTGCCTGATTGCAAAAGAGTGTTGCAAAATTACACTGCAGGAAAATGAAAAGCACGTGTAGAAGAATTCTATTGTGCAAAAAAAGGAACGCTCTGGTTACACTAAATGATATTGCTTTTATTTTGGGGCCATTTAGTACAATATAATAGGGGGAAAATGGTTGTGCACAAATGCATCAGAACAATTGCGAGAAGTATTCCATCTTAAGCAACAAAACAGCATATTCATTTATGGTAATCACTGTTTGGGTAATCTTTCTAATGCCTATTCTGTTTATGGAGCCATTCTTACAAAGTCCTAACCTAGCTAAGTAACATCCAGTTTCATGAGGCTTTAATGTATGACAAAGTCTCTTAAGATTGCTTCCTCAAGTCAAAATTAGGTTGCCCAGATTTCTGTAAAACCTGTTTACAAACTGATGGCATATAAATTGCTATTCTCAACCAAGTAACAAAAAAAATACCTCATGGTCCCTGGTTGAAACTCTTATACTGTCCGGAAAGATGAGGGCATTGGTACAGTCAAGCAGCGTCACATTTCTCCACCGCACAATGACACAAGTTTCTTTACCCAGGAGGAAGGAGTAGAAGCAAAGGTAGTTGACACTTAAGTAGAGCCAGCCCTGTCTTGGTAGACGGTTGTGCCAGTAACTGCAAGGAAGGCAAAGGGGTAGCAATAGACTAGTCATAAGCCTTTTGTGTTAGTAAGGAACTTCTGTCAAGCATTTCTTCATTGAATACATGTGTTTAGAGCTGGGATAACGGAATTATTCAACAAATTACCTCTACTTAACAAATCAGCGAAATAACATGCACAGTCACATCAAATGAAAAGGGTAACCTCAAATTAACAAAAATTATAATTCAGTTACTAAGGGCACATAGAATCACTTCATTCAGGAAATATGCAACTTGTCAGGGTCTATTTTCTGGAATGCTGTTTCAAGTCCTCTCCAAAAACCATGGTACAAACCAACTACTGACATAATAAACTAAATCCCACTCAATCTTTGAAATGATAACTAAAAGCTAACAAATCTGCAGTCAACTACCCATTCAAAGCACTAATCATTCTTCAAAATTCCTAGACCTTCCTTGTAGTTGCTATTAGTACGAGTTAAAAAGCCTCTTCTTATGTCACTTAGTCCATTCTTGACAAAAATTTCTATTGCATTTTGTTTCAGTTTTGCACAAAGTTACTATGTCTTAATTATCCCCCTAAAAATTGCTACCACTTTCATGCATGTACATTCATTGGTTAGTCAACTTACATTCCATTCAGCCATACAAAAATTGTATATCTTGCCAAAGGAATTTGCAAGGACTTTGCTTAAACCCAGGTCACAAGAAGTCTACAGGATGGTAAAGGGCAAGTATGCCAAATTCGCTGGGGACACATTTGATACTTTAAATTTTCACAGCTACTGGGTGACATGCTTCATGGATATCTTCTCTAAAATACTCTTGCTATGGATCAGTCCTACACATCTGGCACCTATAGGTTCAACTGTAATGCCTCAAGACAGTCCCTGAAGACGTGAAATTTGAAAATTCTTTCATTAGCAGTCATACAACTGAAACTTTAAAATACCATGTGCATGAGAAATCAAATTTTTGAACAATACAATTCATTTGCAAATAACTAACAAAAGCTAAGAAAATTAATAAGAATATTGGACAAGAATGCTGAGGGATATATCCAACCTGCAGGAGTAGTAATTTACAAGCTTTTCTCCTTCTGGCATATTGAACAACTTCTTGAACTTGAAAGAGATTGCTTTGAATGTTTCTGAATCTGGATCTGAGAAATAAAAATGATAATAAGTGAGATTAACATAAATAAAAGTCTCATCTAAAGTTAATCTTGTGTACCAGAACACCAATATCATTTACAAGTTTCATTATCAACTCATAATTCAACCACCAACTATAATTACCCGGTGTACTATATGGATCTGCAACGATGGAATTGGCAACAAGAGACTCAATTTTGCACCGCACAAAATCGGTGACATCTTCATCCTTGTCAAACGTAGCCAAAATGGACATTAGGTTACGTTCTAACCAAGCCCAGTTCTCATCTATTTCATCCTTCTTCAGAGACACAGCTACAACTAAAACATATAAGGTATCATGAAATTAAGTCTGTGAGTACTCCTCATGAAATTTTACCAAAATTCAGAAAAATTACATTATGATTTTCATCTACCTACACAAATTAACATCAATACTTTATATATCTTCTCCCATCACAGAGCATGATCTTTAGGTTTATGTGCCTGCTTCTCCTCACACTATAATTCATGTAGATTTTTATAGATTCTGCAGTCAAGACACCCATCTCTTTTAGTTTCCCTCATACTGTCATTTCACCTTACCCAATTTCTCTGCCACTAACCTCACTTAGAAATATAATCTTCAGCATTCTATCCACATCCATTTCCTTAGTATGTTCATGTTACTTTAGTATTCCTCCTTGTAAACACTGACCACTCTGTAATATCATTAACTCTTCCTTCATAATACCTGACTTTAATCTTACTTTAGATGGACTTTAAAGAAATAATCAAAGGCCCATATTTCATTACTATACAATGTTTAAAGTTGAACCATATCTACCCACACCACCTAAAAGCTCGCTCTGGTTTTTTATTACTCTTACTATAATATAATTCTGAGGTAGGTGTCTGGTGTAAAATTCGATATGGAGGCGGCTTGGTGTCAAACACTGAGTCAAGCGTTCCCACTAGCAACCCTGTCAGACCTCGCGATGCTGCATTTCCAGATCCCTTTCGCTGCTGCAGGAAGAAGTATGTGTTGGCTACCTCCGTATCCCTATAGGAGGAAAAAAGAAAAATGAATAAAAAACTATAAGATATAATTTTTGGAAAATTTGCCAAAATTCAATTGCCAAGCACAGTAGCGTTAACTTGCTTAAAAAGAACCTAATTAGTTTGAAGTTTTGCGAAGGAAGATTGCAGAGCATGAATAGTAGCTGTGTAGGGAAACCCTATACTACCATTCTGACTTAATACTGAAATATCAAACTACAGTTGGACTTGTTTAACTAGTTGTATTACAGCTAATACTGAGGAAAGGTAGGAATGTATTTCATAATCTTACTTCATTTTTTTCATTTCATAAAATGCTTTGCTATGAAATACTGTCAAACTTTTTAACTGCACGTAGATTTTTTTTCAGTAATGTACATCATATTCAGAAAATACAAAATTAGCGTAAGTCAAACTAACATTTTCCTTGGTATTCATAACCCTCACCACTATCACCTTATTCAACTCTAGAGAACTATAATGCTTATGATCCTTAATCATTATACTCTCAAATAGATTATAATACTCAGGATCCTGATCGCTAATTA
Source organism: Panulirus ornatus (assembly GCF_036320965.1). Lineage (NCBI taxonomy): Eukaryota > Metazoa > Arthropoda > Malacostraca > Decapoda > Palinuridae > Panulirus > Panulirus ornatus. Next base: position 3,602,427 of record NC_092268.1, on the reverse strand, counting down.
CCATACTAATGATATAATGCTTAGGATCACGACCCTTAATTGCTAAATTCTTTAATACGATATAATGCTTATAATGATCATACTAATGTGATGGTCAGGATCAGGACCCTTCATTATCATAGTGTGTAGTTACTCTATAACCACAGGTGATCAAGCCTCAGTAACAACCTTTACTCACAACAACAACAACCACAGGAAGCACGTGAACAATGACGTGTACAATATTAATTAGGCGTAGGTAACTGTATTTACTAACAATAGCTGTATATTCTCTATAACTCCCGATATCTGGTCTCATCTTGAGTATAATTCACCGGTAATTAGCATAAGAACAAGGACGCCATAGAATTAGACGACTTAAAAGGCGTATTAACTACTGGTTGGTGAGGAACCACAGTCGGGGCTCCTCCCACCTTCGGTGACGCTGGTGGACAACAGTGGCCTAAATACAGTTCTTATCCGCCATTTTCTCTCATCTAACAGATTTAATCAATAGTGAAGCTTACCAAAATCCTCCAGCCACCAAGATTTCTTGTGGTTTCACCCACATTTTGGTTTATGTGATCATTAGTGTGGCCACGATCTTGCTCGCCCTGACCGTCACAATCAGCTGGAGGCTCACTTTGTTGACATCAAGTTTACCAGTCCTGCCGACAGATGGCGTTGCCATCAACAAACCCCGCCAAATTTCAAATAACCAAAATCTCAAACTCATATTTTACACTCATTTTACAATCCTCTCTCAATACTAGATGCTGTAGATCATATATATTTATAATGTGGAACTTATAAAAAGCATACTGTTTGTATGCATCGTAAATTAGACCCAGATATGACGATAATTATCTGTTTGCCCAGATTGTTAAACTATAAGTGCATGTTTTAGTAGTACGGTAATATATAATGGTGTATGAGTATGACATTATATGTTCAGCTGAGTTATCGTTCACAAAAAATCAAAGCGCTATAGAAGTAAGAATATTTTGACGGATGTATGTTGTGACCAGAAATCATATAAATCCAAAATGATTACCAATAAATGAGAGAATAACTTATCAAAAACTGCTGCAGTTACTACACTCGACTACCCAAGATCTGTTGTGAATGTTAATGGAGTAATTATCATCATCATTGATTACTTCAGATTGTAGGTTCTTGCTAAAATGTGTATGTTAGACTATGAGAAAATCAGGTTCTCATACATTACAGACAACACAGAGCTTTATGAAAATGACGAAAAATGGACGAGTATTATAAATACAGTTCAACAGTACATAACTGATGGGCTCTTTACAGCACTGATTATTGTCTGGTGGCTTTAAATATTCCTCTAGTGCAACACAGGGTTGCTAGGGTACATGATGCACTGCAGATCTAACATCTAGAGTCATGATGCGACATACACGCCCATAGATCCACGCAGAACTAGTTCCACACATTAGTTACAGTTGTTACGGGTGTAACAGCAGAACTAGGCGTCTACTACCCTAGCTGTATGATCTTTAACCATCCTTAACTCACACTACAACCCTTTAATCCTCTTTGTGGATGCAGCAACAGAATGGATATCATTATAGTTTGATTTAAGAATAACACAAGTTTTTGGATAATAAAAGACAATATAGATAGACTAGGTTAACTCTAGAGTATGAAAACATATACCAGCTGCTGTAAGGTGAATTTGGTGCTGACCTGACCCAGCTGACGTTACTTCATTAGGTACCAAGACCACACGTCATGTAACATTGGTACAACGTGAACTGACAAGACTAAACAATCTCGCTTTCTGAAGTTATTAGGAGTTTCCTAATGCATTACACACGAAACTATTTTACCTTAGATAAAAATCTTTTTGAAAATTTGCTTCGCACAAAGTCAAATATCGAGAATGTTTCGTTAATAGCTTGTTACATTCCATTAGTCTACTGGGTTATCCAGTCATCTCTTCTAGTCTGCCTGTTGTCTTTTTAGCATATTAACAGGTTGAGGTGGAGGCAGAACTCCATCTGCAGTCCCTGACGGACGGCCAAAGGCAAATGACAACAATATTTCGCTAACAAGTTAGACGATACATGGATTAGGATATAAGGCAAAAAAATCGTTATTCAACTGTTCATAAATAAATATATGTTACAATAAAAACCTGCATAGCCATTTGGAAAATAGGTTGCAATCTATAAGACATTTTTAGATAATCAAGCAATTGGATTCTAAAACATTTAGTGACAATTCTATCAACTATAGTGTACCGCTCAAAAAATACATTTTCTGTTAATATGCATAAAAGAAAATGGTTTAGATTTATAGTTAACTAAAGTAAATTTGTAAATTGTGTCAGTATTTACTTAAAACTATCATATGTACTTTCATGTGTGTATGAGAGCATGTAGGTATTTACATCAATAAAGGCATATATATAAAAGATGTAGTATTGAGCCAGAAATATTCAGATATCAAATCAAGCCAGTCACATCATGTTTGACAATAGGTTTTGCGAAGTTGATTTTCTGTGAAATGAAACAGAACTCCAACATTTATTATATTACATAGAGAATATCTTTAAGTATCATACATAAGTATCGAAAATATTGAATTATTCAGGCATGGAATAATGGCGGAAGATGATGCAGAGAGCCATGTCTCACACCTGAGTCACAGAATGCGGAAAACCTCCTCATACAACATTAATATTACTTAATGGCCGTGTGTGTGTGTGTGTGTGTGTGTGTGTGACAACATTGTGCGGGCTGGAGTGCACGTCTGGACGCTGCTGTTTGATCATTTAGAGAAGGTTTTCTCCATCAAGAAGACGATGAGTGAGATGATCCAGAAGATGACGAGGACGAGGAAGATACCCTGCAGGTGGTGTAAGGTGAGGGCCATCACTCCACCCTCACCTGCCAGACTCATCATTACGTCACCAGCATCACCACTGTACTCCTGGACCAGGTAAACAAACTGAACTCAGCATACATTTATACATCGTATATCATGTATGACACCCAGCCTCATACATAACATGAATGGCCTCTTGTACTCACCTCAGCAGACGTGGGCCACTGTCTTCAGCCTCTCACTCTCACCTCAGCAGACGTGGGCCACTGTCTTCAGCCTCTCACTCTCACCTCAGCAGACGTGGGCCACTGTCTCCAGCCTCTCACACTCAGCAGACGTGGGCCACTGTCTCCAGCCTCTCACACTCAGCAGACGTGGGCCACTGTCTCCAGGCTCTCATACTCACCTCAGCAGACGTGGGCCACTGTCTCCAGGCTCTCATACTCACCTCAGCAGACGTGGGCCACTGTCTCCAGGCTCTCATACTCACCTCAGCAGACGTTGGCCACTGTCTCCAGCCTCTTGTACTCACCTCAGCAGACGTGGGCCACTGTCTCCAGGCTCTCACACTCAGCAGACGCGGGCCACTATCTCCAGCCTCTCATACTCAGCAGACGTGGGCCACTGTCTCCAGCCTCTCTACTCACCTCAGCAGACGTGGGCCACTGTCTCCAGCCTCTCCTACTCACCTCAGCAGACGTGGGCCGCTGTAACACTGGCTGGATGGGGACTCTATCGTTACGAAAACTATGGAGTCTCTTACCTTGGTGGAAGCTGCTCGTCTGAGGGACTGGATGAAGAAGTGCCTGATCATACCGCTCTGTTGGATCCATCCGATGACCTGGTCGAACCTCCGCTTGAGGGGTGAGTGACGCTGCAAACCCATGGCGATGTTGTAGGGCGCGAAGCACTCCTGTGGGATCACTGGTACTGATTAACATCACTTTTGTGGCAACGCTGACATTGGTCGACTCACATCCCTCCTCATCACGTCACTACAGAAGGTATAAACTGGTCTCGTTCCTGTACTGTAGCTGAAAATTAATCTAGATGAACAACTGCCAAACGAAGTGAGGAGGAGATGTGAGGATAACATGATGTTTAGTGTGGAAGACAAGAAAATATACGATCTATACAAGATATTATCTATACACTCAGCCATTCCTTCACAAATTACAAGTTTGCGTAAATCTCTGTACTTCCCAGTCATTCCCGTTTCATCGTTAAACACATTACAGTCGAATTTAAGTCTTTGTTTGGTCATAATGATTAATGATAAGTGTAGGAAGTGATCAATACTCCATTATGTACTAATTCATCCCCGTATGTGGGTTTGGTTTGAGTAACTTGTTTTGATGTCTCGACATTCATGACCCTGTGTTGCCCTACACCTGGTCATCATGACCCTGTGTTGCCATGCAGCTGGCCATCATGACCCCTGTGTTGCCCTACAGCTGGTCATTATGACCCTGTGTTGCCCTGCAGCTGGCCATCATGACCCTGTGTTGCCCTACAGCTGGTCATCATGACCCTGTGTTGCCCTGCAACTATTCATCATGACCCTGTGTTGCCCTACAGCTGGTCATCATGACCCTGTGTTGCCCTACAGCTGGCCATCATGACCCTGTGTTGCCCTGCACCTGGCCATCATGACCCTGTGTTGCCCTACAGCTGGCCATCATGACCCTGTGTTGCCCTGCAGTTGGCCATCATGACCCTGTGTTGCCCTACAGCTGGCCATCATGACCCTGTGTTGCCCTACACCTGGTCATCATGACCCTGTGTTGCTCTACACCTGGCCATCATGACCCCGTGTTGCCGCTAGACTAACCTTCATGATCCTGACCCTGGACACGCCCCTGCTGCTCAACTTGTTGGCCTTGACGAACTCCTGGTAACCCCGGTTGTGTAAGTATGCCACTTTGCCCTCCAGAATAAGTGAGAATATTTCCTCTGGTGTTTTGTACCTTGCGAACTTCTTGGTAAGGCCCTGTAAGATGGCCACTATGTATTAATCACACTAACACAAGTCATTTATTACCATTTTTTTACACTGTAGTTAAGACCACAACAATGATGGTTGATGTCTGGGTGATGTGAGCGTCTGACCTGGAGGTATGGGTCGCTGGCTGAAGCTAACTGGTGTTCATAGAAGGTTCCAATCTCGACTACAGTGAGGTCAGAGTCATGGAGTTCCTTGATGGTGTTGATGGTGGCTGGCTGTTTACTCACCACCATGAAAGCTGTCAGGTTAGTGGAGTAGGCGATGGTTAGGATCATAGTGTACAACCACAGGAACATGACGAACACACGAGTGCTGGTCATCTGCGGGACTTGGATCTGTGGTTCGCTGAAGTGCATTGCGAAGGTGTAGTAGCAGGTGGAGGTCAGCGTCTGTAACCTGACCAGTTCCTGACCACTGAGGGGCGGGGTTAAGAAGGTCACGTTAGTAGATGTAGGAAGATGTGAGTGAGACAATGTTGTACTTACAACACCAGCAAGTACTTACTCTGTTGGTGTTAGTATGAAACAACCCTGTATGATTGTGACTGTATGAAACAACCCTGTATGATTGTGACTGTATGAAACAACCCTGTATGATTGTGACTGTATGGAACAACTCTGTATGATTGTGACTGTATGTAACAACCCTGTATGATTGTGACTGTAGTGTTACAGAAGAACTGTCACTCAAGACGTAAAACTGGTCTTGTGGTTGACATGTTACGTCCTCGAGAGATATTTTGAGGAAGGACGAGACAGAGGCGAGACTTCAGTCTCTCCACTACCTCATATCATCTCCACTACCTCATATCATCTCTCCACTACCTCATATCATCTCCACTACCTCATATCATCTCTCCACTACCCCATATCATCTCCACTACCCCATATCACCTCACCACTACCCCATATCACCACACCACTACCCCATATCATCTCCACTACCCCATATCACCTCACCACTACCCCATATCACTTCACCACTACCCTATATCATATCAGAGGTTGACATTAGATAACACTGATCTATTGAAGTGTCTCGAGGATGTAAGCAGTCAACCACAAGAGTGCAGGTGTCTGGAAGACTCACCAGGTGGCTGCTGCCAGGACCAGCAGGTAGAGGAGTGGCCCGGATGTGACCAGACACGCCAGGATAGCCAGCCACGTCCACTTCTGGAAGGGGAAGGCCAGGGCTTGCCACCTGGGCAGGGGCGGCTCCGACCTCACCAGGAAACAACTTGACTGTGTCCAAGAAAACGGGACGGGAATGTGAGGACCCACACTGCTCTGACGGGAATGTGGGGACCCACACTGCTCTGACGGGAATGTGGGGACCCACACTGCTCTGACGGGAATGTGAGGACCCACACTGCTCTGATATACAGCGTCAACACCTGCTCGCCTGATCCGCCATAGTGGGCAACCCTCTGACTGGGTGAACCCGCTTTTGCCTCCTTATATTCCTTCCTGTGAAAAGTGATAATACAAGAGGGGTACCACACCCAGAACCATGACGAGTTCCATTCCACCGTACAACACTGGCAACACCAACCATACAACAGGCCTGGCTGGACACAGACAGACCCTCAGAGTAAATATAAACATGGTCTTACCTCTGTGTCGTAAGTAAACATAAACATGGTCTTACCTCTGTGTCGTAAGTAAACATAAACATGGTCTTACCTCTGTGTCGTAAGTAAACATAAACATGGTCTTACCTCTGTGTCGTAAGTAAACATAAACATGGTCTTACCTCTGTGTCGTAAGTAAACATAAACATGGTCTTACCTCTATGTCGTAAGTAAACATAAACATGGTCTTACCTCTGTGTCGTAAGTAAACATAAACATGGTCTTACCTCTGTGTCGTAAGTAAACATAAACATGGTCTTACCTCTGTGTCGTAAGTAAACATAAACATGGTCTTACCTCTGTGTCGTAAGTAAACATAAACATGGTCTTACCTCTGTGTCGTAAGTAAACATAAACATGGTCTTACCTCTGTGTCGTAAGTAAACATAAACATGGTCTTACCTCTGTGTCGTAAGTAAACATAAACATGGTCTTACCTCTGTGTCGTAAGTAAACATAAACATAGTCTTACCTCTGTGTCGTAAGTAAACATAAACATGGTCTTACCTCTGTGTCGTAAGTAAACATAAACATGGTCTTACCTCTGTGTCGTAAGTAAACATAAACATGGTCTTACCTCTGTGTCGTAAGTAAACATAAACATAGTCTTACCTCTGTGTCGTAAGTAAACATAAACATGGTCTTACCTCTGTGTCGTAAGTAAACATAAACATGGTCTTACCTCTGTGTCGTAAGTAAACATAAACATGGTCTTACCTCTGTGTCGTAAGTAAACATAAACATGGTCTTACCTCTGTGTCGTAAGTAAACATAAACATGGTCTTACCTCTGTGTCGTAAGTAAACATAAACATGGTCTTACCTCTGTGTCGTAAGTAAACATAAACATAGTCTTACCTCTGTGTCGTAAGTAAACATAAACATGGTCTTACCTCTGTGTCGTAAGTAAACATAAACATGGTCTTACCTCTGTGTCGTAAGTAAACATAAACATGGTCTTACCTCTGTGTCGTAAGTAAACATAAACATGGTCTTACCTCTGTGTCGTAAGTAAACATAAACATAGTCTTACCTCTGTGTCGTAAGTAAACATAAACATGGTCTTACCTCTGTGTCGTAAGTAAACATAAACATGGTCTTACCTCTGTGTCGTAAGTAAACATAAACATGGTCTTACCTCTGTGTCGTAAGTAAACATAAACATGGTCTTACCTCTGTGTCGTAAGTAAACATAAACATGGTCTTACCTCTGTGTCGTAAGGTGCTGAGTATTCGATGATGTTGACCTGTCGCTGTGGCACATAAAGGTTGGCAACCCCCACGTCAGCTTGGCTCCGGTTGACCTGACCCAGGAGGCCAGTGAAGCTCCCGTTCTCTGTCAGTCTGCCCCATCGCTCGTCTGAGGTCAAGGTTCAGAGGTGTTGGGTAACACAGGTCAAGCCTACATGGTATGACCTACACACACACACACACACACAACAACAACATTGTCACTACCACTTTTACTACTGTTACTTTACTGTTATTGTTACTGTTACTTTACTGCTATTGCTTCACTACTAAATTCACAATCACTGGAGATTCTAAATTTGCTTTTCCTGGTTCTACAACCTTGCCCGAGGGCTGGGCTCTCTCTGAACAGAACAAGGATTTGATACATATTGTGAATGGAAAATGTGGTGCGTGAGTCTAAGAAATTATAACATTATAAAGTCGAGTTGTGTTATTTGTTCTTCATTATGTCTTATATTTTTTTTCTTGATCTCCATCAGTGTGTGACCTTCTGTGATCGTAACATAAATAGTTTAATCACAACTGTTGTGGAAACCTTGTGATCATATACACATGGCTGGTACATGATGATCATATGGTTATGATTAGCCAGTTTGTTGACGTGTGTGTCTGTGTGTGTGTGTGTGTGTGTGTGTGTGTGTGTGTGTGTGTGTGTGTGTGACAACATCATGGGGAAATATCTTAAGATATACTGAAAACTATCAAATCTATCAGCAGCTATAATGTGTCTATAATTAGGTTAGGTTAGGTTAGGTTATTGTGGCTGTGTATGGTACGTGTCCAGGACGGGGGTCATGAGCCTTTTACCGTTGGGCGGTTCCTCAAACTGTATAGTGAAGTTGAGGACGTGAGACAAGGTCTTGGTCAGGTCAATGTCAACACCATAGCGGAAGAGGAGCGTCCCGTTTTCTGTCCTGAAGTAGAAGATACTTGGCTCCCACACGAAGGTCAGGACCTGTGGGGGTAACACAGACACAAGGTTCACATCAGGAAATGGGAATGAAAAACAGACACCAGGTCAGGTCAGGTCAGACCTGGAAGGTACCAGACAACGGGGGCAGGTCAGAACTCGGGGAAATACCACAGATACCAGGTCAAGTCAGGACTTGGGACCTCCGAAACCAGGTCAAGACCAGGTCAAGTATCACAACATGTCCAATCTACCTTCTCCAACACAATAACAAACATTCCCCAGTATTCATTCTCTATATAAAGGATTGTCAACATAGCTACACTCAGGACCATCTCGGATGCAAAGTAATAGATGTAAAGAAAAGAAAAAAGGATTATTTTCATTTTCAGACATGGGTAGACGCCGCTCTTAAAGATGGAAAGGTTCTATGAAGAGAGAAAGACAAAAAATGAGATAAGTGAACATTATCATTGTACAGAAGAAATGTGTTATAACGGTCAATCCTCGTTTTGCGGATCTCAAAGAAACCGTGGGAAGCAGCAGCCAGATGTTTACCACTGGTCGAGGTTATGTTGACTGCAGCTCACTTGGACAACTGACACATTATCATAACAAAGATTAGTCAATTCTAATCAATGTGATTTACATTGCAGGTCTTACTGTTGAGTGTATTGTATTAAGAACTTTTATTCACAAAATCTATTCATTAAAGTCAATGGCCGTGAGAAATATGTTGTAGGCATTATAATAACTTGCCATATACTTGGGTTGTGAAGGTCACCGTGGTATTACCACAGACAGTTTACCTTAAGAACGGCTCCCCGGAGGTCAGACAGCTTGTCAGGGAAGAGGTCAACTTGTGAGGTGAACTTGTCTCGCCGCCATGTAGCGATGCGCTCAATTCCTCGACCCCAGTACAGCAGGTTCATGTAGAAAAACCACTCCCCTTCGTTGCTAGACTGTAGGCAGTAACGTGCACTACTGTAAGACTGGCTCATTCACAAACCTCCTCCTTATCTATAAGTATGAAGCCAACTACTTATTGTAGAACTCTTCTACTGTTTACTGACACTGCGATTCCATAATATTAAATCTATTTCTTGAGGCATTTTGTTGCGCGGAATTTATTCAATCTACTTAGGTTTATGCTTAAATAAACTCGTTTTCTCTTAATAAGACTTCATAAAAAACGAAAAACTTTTTGGTAGACTATGGTTTTTGTCAAAACATAAAACTAACGCTAGTGTGCAATAGTTACCTTAACTGCTCCCACTAAATGCTCGGTCTTCTTGCCTTTTTTAGATACAGCTAGATCCTCCAGCTGTTGTATATTGAGTCCTACAAATACGTACCTGAGGAAGGTATCGATAAAATATGAATTAATGTGCATACTCTCCATAAGATGTGAACATCAAAATGATGTGTGAATATTCAAAGAACTGTTCCACAGTTACTGCTAGGTCACTGGAAAACTCAATAGGTTAAGAACTGCATAATTTCTTCCTTTACACCAGTGTCAGAGTTATTCCTGAAAAGAAAACGTTTAGTTGGATAATACTCTTGTGTGTGTCACAGTTGCTACACAGACATGTAAATCAGGGGTGATGATAAGTGACCAGAATGAGATAAACTTTTTTATTTCTAACTCATATAAAGCAATGGAATAAAATCTTAGGTTTCAGTATATGCCTACCTTAAACGCTGAGCCTATATGTAGAAGAATATATACATATTTTTTTCATAGTTGATCACACACGAAGAAAGGCCACATCTACTCACATTCATTCTCTACCTGTCATGTGTAATGCACCGAAACCACAGCTCCCTCACCTGCCATGGTAATGCCAGTGGTCGTCATGTATGTTGACGAAGGTGAGGAGTGGTCCTGGGTCGTCTAAGAGAAACAGGTAAGCACGACAACCCAACGACACCCACACGACCCACAGCAGGTCGTCGGTCGTCCTCACGTTCACCACCTGATGAGTACACTACCTGTATACTTACGTTAATGAGGTTGAGGAGGAGCAGTATCTACTCTCCAATACTCGTCAACACAATCAGAGTGGGTATTTGGTGGCAGATCAGCCCAATCAACACTACATATCGAGTCTCTCATGATGTAAGAAACAGGACAGATGAACCCCTGCTGTCCACACTCACCTGTCGAGGGTTGGGCAGCTGGAGGAGGTCTTCCACCACAACCAGGTCCCTGTAGCCATCATCATAAGCCACAACCAGGTCACACTGCTTCATCTCCCGCCGTACTACACTCACCATCACCTGGCTCAACCACCTCGCCTCGCTCCTCACCCTCACAGAAGCTGTTGGACCGGACCACATCTTCCTCTGGCTAGACTCACCTCCGGGTCGCTTCAGCCTCCACATTTCTCGTGTTGGCGGACCCACGAAGACCTTCTCCTCTACGCTGCCATCTGCTTCGTCCTGATGAGCATAAACCACTTCACGTCCTGAGTGAGGATCACTCAGGTTGTTGTATAATGTCCTCTTGTTGTCAACAACCATCAGACAACCTTCTTGGTCTGGGTCGGCCACAGTGGACCCATCAGTGGGTCGTGTCACGCAGGATGTGTCACGGGTCACAGCCCAGCCCCACGCACCAGCTGCCCAGGTCAGGGTCACCATCATCATCACCAGCTGCGTCACCATCACGTGTTCCAGTCTCACCTCAGACCAACTCCAGCTGAAACCTGGTGTATACATTCTTCGTTAACCTCACAAACACCACCACAGTACGACCCTTCATCACGACCATTAGGAATGACGACCTGACCTTTGACCTGACCCATAAGGGTGAAGTCACTGACCCATTCGTCAGACCCATGAGTTATGGTGAAGGGGCTGAGTTATATGTATCAATATACAGTAACATCCTGTCTCATACTGTCCCATCCTCTCTCATACTGCAACATCCTGTCTCATACTGTCCCATCCAGTCTCACACTGCAACATCCTGTCTCATACTGTACGACATATCCCCCTCCCGTCTCATGTTGCTTGTGTTAAATGAGTGAACGACCATTATGGCCAGAGTTGATCGTTTGGAACCCTATATTGTAGGTATTTCCAGCATACGTGAACTGACATCCACGTAGGATCGAATATCAGATCTTACAATTCTTCCTACAATATGGAGTTGAAGTTTAACAAAATGCAAGAAAGATATACCACTCGAGAAAAGTTCTACTATTTTCCTCAGGCGCCAAGAGATACAACAAAACTATAAGGACGTCCAGTTGGTAACTTTAGAAAGTTTAACAGAAGAACGAGAAATTAAGAGGCATCAATGCTTTTCTCCTTCTTTCGTATATATTTACGTTTTGATTATAAAACAAAATTGAATTTCCAGAGACTTTTGTGACATGTTTTCACTATAGTCTAGTTATTTTGCCCAGGTAAAGTTCCAGATCAAACTCAGTGAAGATGAAAGCAATTTTCGAAAGACAGAAACGTAAATCAACCCGAGATAACTTACAGTAAATGTAAATGGATGTAAATGGGTTGAACAGAGTAAATCTTGTGTCATGACGTAAATTATATGAGGAGACGATTGCTTCTACATGGCAAGACTCAGAACAGAGGAAAACTAGAAATCATATAGAAATTTGCGTACAAGAAACCAAAACATTAAAACAACTAGTGTATGGGATGAAATATAGATAAGACGCGTCTGTATTTGTTAGCCATGATATCACGTGCATATGAAAGTCCAATTCAATACCATATCATTAACATATAATACCTTAACCTAAACTAGGTACCATTTCATCAACCAGCTCCACACTGTACATTCTTAAATGTACTCATAGCGAAGCCGGCGAGATAATTGTAGAGAGTGTTATCACAGAGGTAATTCAACCATATCAACCATGACTGAGAGATGACTCATTATCAAGTGCGAGGAGGAAGAGGAAGAAGAGGAAGAAAACGAAAGTTGAATATCATACGTGAGACACAAATGTATATTGAGACGATGAGAACATACAGACATGGAAGGAAGGAGAGGCGGTCATAGCCATAATGATATAGTAAATATAACTAACACAGGAACCTGGCAAGGGAGGGTGGGAGGGTGTAATTCTGACGCAGACTTAATCATAGTTCTGGAAGATAACGAAACGATTCGAAACACTAAACCCGACTATGATCAGCTGGTGATGGGTCGAGGCGGCTTCAGTGACTCAAAAATCGAGAATCTATCTCTCTGTCTATCTGTCTATATATCTATTAGTCCAAAATGATGTATAATTTGACGACGTATTAGCTTCACTGGGGCATGAACCATGTAGATGAGGAGGGGTCACTGGGTGTATGAACCATGTAGATGTCGAACGGGTGTATGAACCATACAGTTAAAGGTCGGGTCACTGGATGTATGAAGACAAGTTACTACATTGTGGAAAGTATAGTGAAGTTATCTGACCCCATCTTACCCACAAATGATTTCTATCTTGTTTGAGAAAAGGAGGAAATGTTGAAAACAGTCGTTTGATTCTACGTAAGAACAGAACTCAACATGTATATATGTATGTCAGTATGTGATGTAGTTCATGAAGATATCACTGGATATATGTGTTCACTTACCAGTGTCCAGTTGCTGTATGAGAGAGAGAGAGGGAGGAAGCAGTGAGTGGTTCACTGTTCAGGTAATCACCGCAAGTGTTATTATGACGAGCCAGTCTTGCCACACCCGCACTAGTACCTCATACATGCTACAGACAGTGTTACCAGTACAGGAATTACCCCCTCTTGTCGAGCCAATCACATCAAAACCCTTTAATGTCAACCATGAAATATTCTTACTGCTCTGGTTGTACATGTTAAGTACATAGTCAAGTTCGCCGTTCCTATAAACTTCGTGAATTTCATTAGCTTAAAAGAATCACCAATTGTTCACTTGTAGTCAATTAACACCATGGTGGGTCATCTTTATTCAGTTATCTTTATTTCTATTTGATCTATCACAAGATGGCTTAGTACATATGATGACACTTGATAATACACATAAATGACGACTTTAGTTATTTCACTAAAGCCCCAAATTCTGTGTTTACTGAACCTTTTACGAAAAAATATTCCAATTCTTCATTGTTTATACAAAACTTTAAAATGTGTCAAAATATTTTTTGTTTATATTTCATTGAATCTTAGGATATTAGATTGTTTATATTATTTACCTCCTCACACCAGGAGGCTGAGGGGCTGGTCCAGCTGTGTGACCATGCTGTTACTACATGCAGGGAAGCTGGTGGCTGAGGCTAGTGGCTGAGGGTAATGGCTGAGGCTAGTGGCTGAGGCTAATGGCTGAGGGTAGGTGGCTGAGGGTGTCAGTGACAACAATGTGTCTGAGGGTCACGTGTGGAGGCGACCTATCAACTACCATTACGACCATTCGTTATGTCAACCACACGAATGACCTTGAACCACCAGTTCAGGTGTTCAAGATGATCCGAGGGCCCCCCCCCCCCCGTGTGTACATGGGTGGGGGTGTGTTCAGTGTAGGTGGGCGACACACGCACCACTGGTGGCACTGTTGGAGCCACTTTATTTACCAACAAACACTGAGGGAGGCGACATGAGACGATCTTCTCAAGAAAGAAACTTGGACTACCTGTGGCAAGTGACCAACCACACTGCCTGTGGCAAGTGACCAACCACACTGCCTGTGGCAAGTGACCAACCACACTGCCTGTGGCAAGTGACCAACCACACTGCCTGTGGCAAGTGACCAACCACACCTTTTCCGCCAGAGTGACAGTCGTCCAAAAAGTGGATTAGTTATCAATGACTCAAACTGACACGGTCGACATGACTTCTACTGATAGAAATTATACAGGATCAGGCCTGACCTACATAGCAATACACCATACACTGTGATGACCACTTCCATACAAATTACAACCACTAGGATCATACAACACATACAAGTTACAACCACTAGGATCATACAACACATACAAGTTACAACCACTAGGATCATACACCACGCACATCCCAACATTGCAGATGTCAGTAATGAGAACAGATATATTCTGCGATGGTTACACCAGCGACCAACACACACCTCGATTTTCCTCGCTCGTGGGGTCGCTCGCTGACGGCATGAAAATGGGAAGCGTTTGTCGGTAGGTGTGACGCTCCATAGGTCGTCAGGAAAGTAATTAGGTCGTCCATGATGTGAAGTACCTGTGGGAGGACGAGATGCTACAACCATCATGATAAGGTGAGGGAGGAGGGCTGGCAGTGGGTCATGCACACCAGCTGGAGGGAGGAGGGAGGGCAGTGGGTCATGCACACCAGCTGGAGGGAAGAGGGAGGAGGGCTGGCAGTGGGTCATGCACACCAGCTGGAGGGAAGAGGGCTGGCAGTGGGTCATGCACACCAGCTGGAGGGAGGAGGGAAGGCAGTGGGTCATGCACACCAGCTGGAGGGAAGAGGGAAGGCAGTGGGTCATGCACACCAGCTGGAGGGAGCAGTAACAATTTGGAGGTTCTAGATTTCCCAGTTCACCAGTTTTCCACAGACATGCGACGGGACGATAGGTTATCTTGATGATAAGATAACACGTCTGGCAGAAAAGATAACTTAGTGAGAGTCCATTAGGAAAATTAATCCAAGACATAATGATACGTTTGGCTAGAAACTGAATGAAAGAATAATATTGTGGAGATGTGAGGGAATGTCGTTTGAATAATATTCATATATATATACATATCCATGGCAGTCCATCCGTGTGCCACAGTCTTCCAAGTACATTCCCCTTCTCCTGGGATGGGGGTACATGAGGTTCCTCACTTGTGAACACGAGCTGAGGGGGGTCAGGTGTTCAATAGATTCACCTACAGGAGCAAGAAGCCATGACACTGTATAAGTCCATCATGGACCCAGCAACCCCAGGATCCTACACTTAGTGTACATATATTGTCTCAAGTTGATCTCCCCCAGGTCTTGTCTGGGGTGCTTGCCCCAGTAACTTCACTACCCCAGAGTCGAGGCCTGGCTGGGGATAATTGCCCACTATCCCCCAGCCTAACATCATAGACATACACTTAACAATTAACACTTGACTTTCCAGGTGTATCATTAATTACACCAACTTCACCTGAATTAAACGGTTGTATAAAGTTCAATTCATGACCTTCTTCTTAATGATATTCTCGTAAATTACAGAACTTTAGATCCAAATTTCCAGTTCACTTCAATCAGTATTTCTGGCAGTGAAATGTCGGCTGAACAGAATGAACTTTTGAACTTAGTGATAAAGTTATAAACTACGTCTTTTCCTCAGCCAATGAGCATGACATGTTGACACTGTCATATGTCATGGATGATACAGTTAGCATGACAGTTTCATATGACTGCTGCTTGATTGATATAAAACTGACATAAATGAATGACTCTCGATTCATAGAATATTATCACTAAGTTAATTGCACTACAAGGTAAAGTTTATATAACTCAAGATAACCAAATTATCATTAGTGCTACAGTATAGACAATCTATGATTAGAATACGTACATCCCTCTCGTCTAGCCAACACACACACACACACACACACACACACACACACACACACACACACACTTGTTGATAAAATCGACAATTACATTATCCACGTAACAGATGATAATTTCCACACTTTGTTCGACCACTTAAGGTAGCTACTGTACTAACCTGGTAGATACAGTACTAACCTGGTAGATGTAGCATTAACCTGGTAGATACAGTACTAACCTGGTAGATACAGCATTAACCTGGTAGATACAGCATTAACCTGGTAGATACAGCATTAACCTGGTAGATACAGGACTAACCTGGTAGATGTAGCATTAACCTGGTAGATACAGCATTAACCTGGTAGATACAGCATTAACCTGGTAGATACAGTACTAACCTGGTAGATACAGTACTAACCTGGTAGCTACAGGACTAACCTGGTAGATACAGTACTAACCTGGTAGATGTAGCATTAACCTGGTAGCTACAGGACTAACCTGGTAGATACAGCATTAACCTGGTAGATACAGGACTAACCTGGTAGATGTAGCATTAACCTGGTAGATACAGTACTAACCTGTAGATACAGTACTAACTGGTAGATACAGTACTAACCTGGTAGCTACAGGACTAACCTGGTAGATGTAGCATTAACCTGGTAGATACAGTACTAACTGGTAGATACAGTACTAACCTGGTAGATACAGGACTAACCTGGTAGATGTAGCATTAACCTGGTAGATACAGGACTAACCTGGTAGATACAGGACTAACCTGGTAGATGTAGCATTAACCTGGTAGATACAGTACTAACTGGTAGATACAGCATTAACCTGGTAGATACAGGACTAACCTGGTAGATACAGGACTAACCTGGTAGATGTAGCATTAACCTGGTAGATACAGGACTAACCTGGTAGATACAGGACTAACCTGGTAGATACAGTACTAACTGGTAGATACAGTACTAACTGGTAGATACAGTACTAACCTGGTAGATGTAGCATTAACCTGGTAGATACAGGACTAACCTGGTAGATACAGGACTAACCTGGTAGATACAGGACTAACCTGGTAGATACAGGACTAACCTGGTAGATACAGTACTAACCTGGTAGCTACAGGACTAACCTGGTAGATACAGCATTAACCTGGTAGATACAGTACTAACCTGGTAGCTACAGGACTAACCTGGTAGATGTAGCATTAACCTGGTAGCTACAGGACTAACCTGGTAGATACAGGACTAACCTGGTAGATACAGGACTAACCTGGTAGATACAGTACTAACTGGTAGATACAGTACTAACCTGGTAGCTACAGGACTAACCTGGTAGATACAGGACTAACCTGGTAGATGTAGCATTAACCTGGTAGATACAGGACTAACCTGGTAGATACAGGACTAACCTGGTAGATACAGGACTAACCTGGTAGATGTAGCATTAACCTGGTAGATACAGGACTAACCTGGTAGATGTAGCATTAACCTGGTAGATACAGGACTAACCTGGTAGATACAGGACTAACCTGGTAGATGTAGCATTAACCTGGTAGATACAGTACTAACTGGTAGATACAGCATTAACCTGGTAGATACAGCATTAACCTGGTAGATACAGTACTAACTGGTAGATACAGTACTAACTGGTAGATACAGTACTAACTGGTAGATACAGTACTAACCTGGTAGCTACAGGACTAACCTGGTAGATACAGTACTAACCTGGTAGATACAGGACTAACCTGGTAGATGTAGCATTAACCTGGTAGATACAGCATTAACCTGGTAGATACAGCATTAACCTGGTAGATACAGGACTAACCTGGTAGATACAGCATTAACCTGGTAGATACAGTACTAACTGGTAGATACAGTACTAACCTGGTAGCTACAGGACTAACCTGGTAGATGTAGCATTAACCTGGTAGATACAGTACTAACTGGTAGATACAGTACTAACCTGGTAGATACAGCATTAACCTGGTAGATACAGCATTAACCTGGTAGATACAGTACTAACCTGGTAGATACAGGACTAACCTGGTAGATGTAGCATTAACCTGGTAGATACAGTACTAACCTGGTAGCTACAGGACTAACCTGGTAGATACAGGACTAACCTGGTAGATACAGGACTAACCTGGTAGATGTAGCATTAACCTGGTAGATACAGTACTAACCTGGTAGATACAGTACTAACTGGTAGATACAGTACTAACCTGGTAGATACAGCATTAACCTGGTAGATACAGTACTAACTGGTAGATACAGCATTAACCTGGTAGATACAGTACTAACTGGTAGATACAGCATTAACCTGGTAGATACAGGACTAACCTGGTAGATACAGTACTAACTGGTAGATACAGTACT
Source organism: Panulirus ornatus (assembly GCF_036320965.1). Classification (NCBI taxonomy): domain Eukaryota; kingdom Metazoa; phylum Arthropoda; class Malacostraca; order Decapoda; family Palinuridae; genus Panulirus; species Panulirus ornatus. The sequence continues at coordinate 3,583,898 of NC_092268.1, read as the reverse complement.
AACCTGGTAGATGTAGCATTAACCTGGTAGATACAGTACTAACTGGTAGATACAGTACTAACCTGGTAGATGTAGCATTAACCTGGTAGATACAGGACTAACCTGGTAGATACAGGACTAACCTGGTAGATACAGTACTAACTGGTAGATACAGCATTAACCTGGTAGATACAGTACTAACTGGTAGATACAGTACTAACTGGTAGATACAGTACTAACTGGTAGATACAGTACTAACTGGTAGATACAGCATTAACCTGGTAGATACAGTACTAACCTGGTAGATGTAGCATTAACCTGGTAGATACAGCATTAACCTGGTAGATACAGTACTAACCTGGTAGCTACAGGACTAACCTGGTAGATACAGTACTAACTGGTAGATACAGTACTAACCTGGTAGATGTAGCATTAACCTGGTAGATACAGCATTAACCTGGTAGATACAGGACTCTGTTGGAGGCCGAGGTAAGGCAGTGACAACCAAGACGGCAAGATACAGTTAGCAACAACATGGGTTATGATAATATATACACACACCAACACTGCCCTAAGAACCACACCAGCGTCAGATATAGTGAAGTCAGGGCCGAGATATATGTCATCTCATTTTCTCTCTGTCTGATACATGTACGTGAAGGTGTATACGAGGTGAGGAAGACGACCCCAAGTGGTCGTAGAGCAACTATGATAGAAATATTAGCAGGAGGATGAGGAGGCCCGGATGGCTAAGGTACAGGAGGTAAGGTAGGGGTCACATAGCAACAAAGGAAGTTGTATAAAGATTATAAAAGACAACGCAAAGGTGAGGAACTTGATGTTGGATGGGACATAAGAACGTGACTTGGTTATGAACAAGGCATTTGAGTAGTCAGGCATTTAATTCAGTGTGTGTGTGTGTGTGTGTGTGTGTGTCATTTTCCCTTATATTACCTCATTTTCATGTTGAGAATCTGCATTTATTTATCACACAGAAATAAAATGAAAGAATATAACCAGATGTGTTGTATGTTGTGAGAGTTGTGCTTGCTAATTATTACTTATTTGGAATTGGAATTTATCAGAATTGGAAATTTTGTGACTTATGATAACTTGACTTTCAAAAATTCAGATCCAAATTCGTAAAATCATTTCAAGTAACATATAATTTTTTTTTTTTCTGGCCAGTCAGATAATAATGTCAATTATCTTCACTACGATGGTTCGATTGTTTGGGTATAATGACCTCGGGGTCTCAGGTGGTCATTAAGGTTGTTTAAGCTTAAACAGAAGACTGAGAATTGGAATAATGATTCTAAACATTGCTTCATTAAACCTCTCTCTCTCTCTCTCTCTCTCTCTCCTCTCTCTCATTATTATTCATATTATCATTACTATTTGTTATTATACCTGATCGCCATTTCCCGCGTCATGGACTGAGGTGTTCAGAAATCTATGTCATTTCGATTTATAGTTAAAACATACATGAAATATAGATATAATATCCAGAAGATCATATATCATATATGGAGGGATAATATCATATATAGAGGGATGGGAAGGTAAATCAAAGACAAGAAATGTAAATATTTGACGTTGGTTTAATATCTCGTAGAAAATATCGGGTCAGATGATACATTTACCAAACACAACTTCTAATAACTATAACAAAATCATAACATCACCTCAAACCTCGAACATATACGTATATGAGTATAACATGGTTGTGGGTTGTGGGTTACGAGTAATGGCTCCCTGTATTCCTTCTTTCAGAGAGTGATTATACAGGAGGGGAGAATTACTACCGTCCTGGTCGCCCTCTTTTGAAGGCTCTTGTCTGTGAGCGACACACAGGGGGATGCACTGCTCACTGTATCGGGCCTGCTGACCAGCAGGGAGGATCTGGCACTGCTCACTGTATCGGGCCTGCTGACCAGCAGGGAGGATCTGACACTGCTCACTGTCGCAGTGTCGTCAGTGATCACCTTTTAGAGAATCACATGTAGGGGAATTGTCTTTGCTGACGTATCCAGACTTCGAATGGACGCGAGACATTTTACGTTTGATGTTCAGCCAGTAACTGTGGACGAGGTAAACAATGCATTAGTGAGACAGGTTCGTGGAGTATAAGGCGATGTAAAGGGATGGCCTTGATTAGGGGCCCCACCAGTGTACAATTCCCTCCCCGTAGAGTATAAAAGATGGGGCCCTCACCAGTGTACAACCCCCTCCCCGTACAGTACAAGAGATGGGGCCCCCACAAGTGTACAACTCCCTTCGTACAGTACAAGAGATGGGGCCCTCACCAGTGTACAACTCCCTCTCCGTACAGTACAAGAGATGGGGCCCTCACCAGTGTACAACCCCCTCCCCGTACAGTACAAGAGATGGGACCCCCACAAGTGTACAACTCCCTTCGTACAGTACAAGAGATGGGGCCCTCACCAGTGTACAACTCCCTCCTCGTACAGTACAAGAGATGGGGCCCCACCAATGTACAACCCCCTCCCCGTACAGTACAAGAGATGGGGGCTCCACCAGTGTACAACCCCCTCCCCGTACAGTACAAGAGATGGGGCCCTCACCAGTGTACAACCCCCTCCCCGTACAGTACAAGAGATGGGGCCCCCACAAGTGTACAACTCCCTTCGTACAGTACAAGAGATGGGGCCCCACCAGTGTACAACCCCCTCCCCGTACGTACAAACAGGTAAACACACACTACTTTTAGCGATCTGGGCGTCGAACACATGAGGAACTTCGCCTTGGTGGAGTGTGTTACCTTCGACATCAGACGAAGACAGAGAATACAATTGAGGAACTTCTTGCTCTGAAGGAGTCCTGGATTACCCTCCTCCTGCCTGTAGCGCAACCTGACCTGTGGAAGAGCTGCCTGAGAGAGGAAGGAGTCACGTGAATTCCATAATGATAGTGGTGATGATAAGAGACACTGACCTGCGGGAGGGTGACTTCTCACTCGGGGCTTCGAACTGGGCTATGGTGTCGATCATTGTCGTTCCCTTAGTCTCTGGCAAGTTCAGGGTAGACGCCCCTGCCACCAAGGAGACGACACCGAAGAGTACAGAGGGCACCCACGGATGCCTCCGCCCCTACACACATGGAAGGATGATAAAGAAAACGTGAACAACATGATACATCGAGGCTACTATCTGGTCTTGTCTCATGTGTGACAGAACCTTAGATGGAAGAGATAACAAAACATGGAACAGACGTTGAACAGACGTGGAACAGACGTGGAACAGACGTTGAACAGACGTGGAACAGACGTTGAACAGAGCAGAGTTAACCATGGTATGAACAGCAGGGCATAAACAATGTTATCTTCTGATCATTATCTATCAATACGGACGATAGATAACACTAGATCACACAGCTACAGAGATAAGGAGACTAGATAACACAGGAGATCCCAGAGCTACAGAGATGAGATGCGTTGTCAGGGTATGAGACACGCCTAAGTGAAAGCCGCAGACATGTTTGAAAATTAATAACATCATAAGATGTACCGCAGGCGGCAGGTGCAGTAGAGGGTGTTCACTATAATGTACTGCAGGCGGTAGGTATAGTAGAGGGTCTTCACTACAACATACCGCAGGCGGCAGGTAGAGTGTGGGGCGTTCAGTACAACATACCGCAGGCGGCAGGTAGAGTGTGGGGCGTTCAGCACAATATACCGCAGGCGGCAGGTACAATGTGGGGTGTTCAGTACATCATGCCGCAGGCGGCAGGTACAGTGTGGGGTGTTCAGTACGTCATGCCGCAGGCGGCAGGTACAGTGTGGGGTGTTCACTACAACATACCGCAGGCGGCAGGTACAGTGTGGGGTGTTCAGTACATCATGCCGCAGGCGGACTTACCAGAAGGTCAATGATAAAAGGTGATACAATGGAGCCGATGCGAGACATCATAAATGAAGTCCCGAAGCCCCGGCTTCGAACCTCAGTTGGATAGAGTTCGTTGCAGTAGATGATGATGATCTGGAAGGCAGCAGAGATGGTGACCTTGCCCACCATAGCGAAGGTCATCACAACCCAGCCGTAAGCTGTCAACCACGATCACATTACTGATAGACAATTTGAACCTCAATGGTTCGTTATTTGTTTCATTATTAACATATCACATTTATGTCTACGTCAAGTTATTCTGGTTCATTGTATATGTCGACCAGATGTAGTGATGCATACATGATGAAAACGGGGGAGTGGTAGCCCACGTGCTGGTGTAGTTAAGGATCTAGGAACCAAATGATGTAGTTACGACCTGTGATGGTGGTACATTAGACTGTGTGTGTGTGTGTGTGTGTGTGTGTGTGTGTGTGTGTGTGTGTGTGTGTAGCGCCAGGGAGGCAGTATAGGGACGTGCTGTGTGTGTGTGTGTGTAGCGCCAGGGAGGCAGTATAGGGACGTGCTGTGTGTGTGTGTGTGTAGCGCCAGGGAGGCAGTATAGGGACGTGGTGTGTGTGTGTGTGTGTAGCGCCAGGGAGGCAGTATAGGGACGTGCTGTGTGTGTGTGTGTGTGTGTGTGTGTGTAACGCCAGGGAGGCAGTATAGAGACGTGCTGTGTGTGTGTGTGTGTGTGTGTGTGTGTGTGTAGCGCCAGGGAGGCAGTAGTGTGTGTGTGTGTGTGTGTGTGTGTGTGTGTGTGTGTGTGTGTGTGTGTAGCGCCAGGGAGGCAGTATAGGGACGTGCTGTGTGTGTGTGTGTGTAGCGCCAGGGAGGCAGTATAGGGACGTGCTGTGTGTGTGTGTGTGTGTGTGTGTGTGTGTGTGTAGCGCCAGGGAGGCAGTATAGGGACGTGCTGTGTGTGTGTGTGTAGCGCCAGGGAGGCAGTATAGGGACGTGCTGTGTGTGTGTGTGTGTGTGTGTGTGTGTGTGTAGCGCCAGGGAGGCAGTATAGGGACGTGCTGTGTGTGTGTGTGTGTAGCGCCAGGGAGGCAGTATAGGGACGTGCTGTGTGTGTGTGTGTGTGTGTGTGTGTGTAGCGCCAGGGAGGCAGTATAGGGACGTGCTGTGTGTGTGTGTGTGTAGCGCCAGGGAGGCAGTATAGGGACGTGCTGTGTGTGTGTGTGTGTAGCGCCAGGGAGGCAGTATAGGGACGTGCTGTGTGTGTGTGTGTGTGTGTGTGTGTGTGTGTGTAGCGCCAGGGAGGCAGTATAGGGACGTGCTGTGTGTGTGTGTGTAGCGCCAGGGAGGCAGTATAGGGACGTGCTGTGTGTGTGTGTGTGTGTGTGTGTGTGTGTAGCGCCAGGGAGGCAGTATAGGGACGTGCTGTGTGTGTGTGTGTAGCGCCAGGGAGGCAGTATAGGGACGTGCTGTGTGTGTGTGTGTGTGTGTGTGTGTGTGTGTAGCGCCAGGGAGGCAGTATAGGGACGTGCTGTGTGTGTGTGTGTAGCGCCAGGGAGGCAGTATAGGGACGTGCTGTGTGTGTGTGTGTGTAGCGCCAGGGAGGCAGTATAGGGACGTGCTGTGTGTGTGTGTGTAGCGCCAGGGAGGCAGTATAGGGACGTGGTGTGTGTGTGTGTGTGTAGCGCCAGGGAGGCAGTATAGGGACGTGCTGTGTGTGTGTGTGTGTAGCGCCAGGGAGGCAGTATAGGGACGTGGTGTGTGTGTGTGTGTGTAGCGCCAGGGAGGCAGTATAGGGACGTGCTGTGTGTGTGTGTGTGTAGCGCCAGGGAGGCAGTATAGGGACGTGGTGTGTGTGTGTGTGTGTAGCGCCAGGGAGGCAGTATAGGGACGTGCTGTGTGTGTGTGTGTGTAGCGCCAGGGAGGCAGTATAGGGACGTGGTGTGTGTGTGTGTGTGTAGCGCCAGGGAGGCAGTATAGGGACGTGCTGTGTGTGTGTGTGTGTGTGTGTGTGTGTGTGTGTAGCGCCAGGGAGGCAGTATAGGGACGTGGTGTGTGTGTGTGTGTGTAGCGCCAGGGAGGCAGTATAGGGACGTGCTGTGTGTGTGTGTGTGTGTAGCGCCAGGGAGGCAGTAGTGTGTGTGTGTGTGTGTGTAGCGCCAGGGAGGCAGTATAGGGACGTTGCTCACCTGCTGGTGTTAGGGCCATGAATATGAGCATGAAACCACTGGTCATGAAGCTAACGACAGATGGCAGTCGTCGACCAAACCTCATGACAATTGGGATGGTTAAGGTGTAGGCAGGGATCTCCATCAGACCAGTTAGGACCATGTAGACGAATGGGTCGTTACTCAGGCTTCCACCACTTAGGGACAGCCCGTAGTACACAAGGGCGAGGATGATGAAGTCAAGACAGAGGATCACAGTAATGGCACGTAGTCTTGGCGTTCTGTCGTGGGTTGTAAGGAAGTTGTGTGAGGTAGTTGTATTACAACAACTTTCTGTACGATGGGGTTATGAGGGTTATATATATAACTATTGTGGTCTGTGGTGACCAGAGAGATGTATGTAGGTCAGTGGTTGGGTCAGGTTATGGTCAACAGGTTTACGTCATCGCGTGGATCAGTTGAAGGTTATGAAGTGGATGACAGGATGCGTGTGGATACAATTCTTTGATGAACAAAGTTGATGAAGTGGAAGCACCTGAGACATGTGTGTGGAGATGGGTTCATATGTGAGGTCATTACTTACTGTACAGGTGTGTTGTGGTTGTGTTGTGTTGATGTAAAACTGGATGATGGTCACTATGCAAGAACTACATTCATGGCAAAAGTTTTGAACGATGAATGATCTTTTTTTTAACAAGAGAGAGAGAGAAGTCGGGGGTAATGTGAGGTGAGAGGCAGTGAGAGGTCAAGGGTAGTCAAGCATCAGGGTCAGTGAGAGGTCAAGGGTTGTCTATACGTGACAATGGTCATGTTCTGGTGTCAATACACCGATGGTCAGTTTTAGTGTAACAATAATTCAAACATGAATAAAACATTCTCATTATGTTGATCTAAAACTCGCCACAGCCTCTGTATGTGACGTATTCATAACATCTCTACGTATAATCTCAATATATGTGAGTTCCTGGATGTCATATGTAGGGTCATCAGGTCACGCCACACGCCCTTCACTGATGACCTACCTCACAAGAATCGTGATTTCCCGCAGAGACTTGAGAATAGTGGATGTTACCGTGGAGGTGGTGGAGGAAGCGCCTTCTTCAGGAGGAACCTGGTGGCGGTGTGGGTGGAGAGTGAGGTGAGGGGCTGAATCATTACCTTAAGTATAGCATTTCATTATAGACATCAATATATATAGATTCTCTATATTTGTTTAGAGTCACACTAGGATCTCTCTCTCTCTCACACACACGTAAGGAGTTCTTGCTCTACCTGGGACGTCTCTCCATAGGATCCTGTACTCCAAGACTGCGCTACTTCCAGCAGCAGGGAAATGATGGTCTCTTTCTGAGTGAACCGTTATTTGCCTGGCACAGTCTTGGAGCTGAAGGAACCCATGGAAAGGCGTCCTGGGGTTAATTATGAGGTCGCTCTGAAAGGCGTCCTGGAGTAACATGTAAACAGATGAGTGTGTATGTAGTGTATATATTTACTTGTTCCTCACCATGTTTGCCATCATCTGCAGTAGTTCGTCCTCAGGAGGGAGTGGGACCTTGTTCAAGCGTGAGGCTCGTCGGAGTACCTTCAGGGCCTCGCTATGTCGTCCTTGTACCATCAACCATCTAGGTGACTCGTCAATAAACCTGTACGACCACAAACCACTCATTAGTCCTGACCCCTGTACCACCCCTGACCTCTCAACCACTTCTGACCCCTGTACCACACTGGGTTTACCTCTGACCCCTGCACCAGTGTACAGTAAACCTCCATATGTAAGTTTACAGCTGTAACTGTCATGTTAAGTCATAAGTTTACATTACTGGATGAAAACTGTCAACTATGACCCCCAGTAACTCATATATTTGTGATGTGAACGATAGTTTTTGAGATATTTGAGGTCATTTTGATTTTGGAGTCAATAGCCACATTATTATACGCAAGGGGCGTACCGGGCGTGTATACGCAAGGGGCGTACCGGGCGTGTTCAAGGAAGGGGCGTACCGGGCGTGCTCAAGGAAGGGGCGTACCGGGCGTGTTCTAGGAAGGGGCGTAACGGGCGTGCTCAAGGAAGGGGCGTACCGGGCGTGCTTAAGGAAGGGGCGTACCGGGCGTGTTCTAGGAAGGGGCGTACCGGGCGTGCTCAAGGAAGGGGCGTACCGGGCGTGCTCTTGTGAAGGTTTCGAGATCAGAATGAGACCTTGCGATAAGGGTTTTAGATTGATCATTTTATCTATGATTTATCAGTAGAAGGTCGAGTGGATAACAAAGATATCAACACATCACTGAATGACTTACAGACTCGAGGACCAGCGGAAGTAGGCGAGATCCCAGTGGCTTTTAAAGTGATTTTCGACTAAGATGACAATCTTGATCAAGTGTGATGAAGATAGCGTTGCGTTTGCTTCGTGAAGAAAGTCATGCTTATTTCTATAATCAGAATGATGAGAAACAAATAAACACCAGCAACGATCGAATGAGGCACTTACCAATAGATATATGGGATTATCTATCGTGCATGAGGTCATGAAAGATGAGCACACACAGAGGAGAAGAATACGCATCATCACACATCAAAGACGCCATTCGTCGCACACCATACACACCTGAGACGGAGCGTCCCTAACAACCCGTTCATAAACAGGAGACTAACACCTCAACAACGGGGTCGTCATTTGACTACCACAACAGGAGGATCATCACCGTTGCTCACATGATCAACGGCAGCATCAGAAGTCCGGGTAACGAGGCAACGAACTGCAGTAGACGCCACTCACGGAGGAGGTAAGCCAGGCCCGTCCACGCAGGGATTCCCAAAGCCCACATGACGCCCACTATGAAACCCAGCACTGTTCTAACCCGGGGCTCAGCCAGCTCCATCGCTGCAAACAACAACAACAATAACAACAACAACACGTGACATATCTCTCAACACGCACGCACGCACGTGCCTCCTCCTCCACCAACCATCCATCCGATCTGTAGTGAAGACACAATGAGGAGCTGAACAACATAATGGGTTGTAAATATAATCATGTTATGGATTACAACATAGAAACTGACATGGATCACTGGAAATGAAGTATCTATGACCACTAGTGTTACTTTATCACTAGTGTTACTCTACCACTAATGTTACTTTACCACTAGTGTTACATGATGGCTGGGATTGCTTCCTTGTTACATATCTCACCTGGGAATAACTACACATATTAACTTGACGGTTATAAAGTTATTGCAGACTTGATCGTAAGTGTGTCACATGCTCGCCATTATAGCGTTACTGACCCATGACGAACGAAGCACTGTGGATTAAGGAGTTGATGGTTCCTACGAAGTAACGAGAGATCAATATCAACGAGAGAGTTGGTAGCCAGCAGGATGAAAGGGTCAATACTATACAGAGCAACACGCCAACCACTATTACGATCTTCCGTCCAAACCTGAAGTAGGAGAACATATACTTATGTTTATCATGACTTTAGAATCTCATAATGAGGATGAAACCTAGCTTGACCTAAGACATCCTACCAGACGATCCTACAGCCAAGGGATGCAATATAGACAATTATAGGACCTGTCGTGCATGCAGTATAACATATAGACAATGAAACATATTCTGTACAAGAGAAAGACTTACTTATCACACGAATAACTGGAGAAGAATGCACCAGAAAATATACCAAACATGTAGATACTCTGGTACAATGCTCGCAGGTACTCTCTATCACACACCAACTGGTACTGTACGAGGGAGACATGAACATTACTCACTCATGATGAACATGAAGAACAACTCCAGGTTATGTTCATCAAGCACTACGAGTAAACTTATCTAAAAAGTAAATCAAGTAGAAGTTATCATGTCTGAATTAATATAAAGTTTAAAAATAATTTTACTACCATAATTTCGTCTCGTTATAATGTACATTCGAACACAGATAGCCAGTTCAGCTGTTATCATACCCTCTTGGGCTACAATCGACCTGATAACATATCAAACAGACCCAGCAGACACGCTCACCCAGTCATTCCAGCAAGGGCCCAGACATGTGGATTTCTGTCAGTGACTGTAGTCATCAAACAGTCTTCAACATAAAGAAAAACTTGCCAAGATGATGGTTTTTATTTTGACGTATTCCAAGCCACATCTCTCCTCCTCCTCCTCCCCTTATCATCCTATGACACTCATGTTTTCATCATTCACAGCAGCACCTCAGTACTCCACTGCACACTAACCACATAACACATTCTGGCCTGCTCCAGGCTACCACACTCCCCATACAGCACTGTTATATAGCTATCACTATTTCCATTTTCGACTGTGTCCTATTTCTCTTAAAGAAGAAGAAAACAACTGTATTTATCTTTAGGAAAGTCTTCATCTAAGCCAGTCGAGACTCGACATATATTTCCTCAACATGTTGCCTCTGTCACTTAGATATTGAACATGTGACCAACTTGCTCACACCTTACCTCCGAGGTGACGGTGGACGCGAAGGTGGAATTGTCGAAGTCCCAGGTGGTGCATTTCACCGTTGTCTGGTTGACTACGTAGCTACACTGGTCCCTGCAGAAGAGCACAATGGCGGTCGTTAGTGTAATTGATTTTGTTTCTTTTGGGTGAACGTGTAACGCCATAAATCTACTAGCATCTTGAGGAGTACAATAGTGAAGAATGAGGGCAGTAGGCACACAAGCCCTGCCTACAATGGGGTTACGAAGCCAAACTTCTAGGATCATTGTAAGTAGCAGCACCTTCGAGCCATCTTACAATACACTAACTTGTCGTACAGTGAGGGTCACTACGTGGCATAATGTTTGGGAGGTTTGACCTACTTACAAGATAACACAGTTTCCCATACGTTAGCACGAGACTGACACACACACACACACACACACACACACACATGGATCAATGAGAAATCTTCAGGTCACTGGAACATAACTGGAAACCCTGGAACATATCAAAGAACTTCCAACTTTCCATAAGTTGACGGTTCGAGTGGATCAGGAGCGCGGGTGCTGAAGGCTTCAGCTACAACTTACTGGAGGACGAGACTGTCTGAGGTAAGGTTGTTTCTTGTGGCTGAGGCAGTAACCTCCAGGATCTCTGCATCCCGACACACGAAGTCCACCCTGGGTGCCAGGAAAGCCGCTCCCAGAGAATGGGGCACCAGCAGAAAGGCATCTGTAACAAGTAAGTGGATCACATGTTATGATATGCCGGCTCTTATGGCCATCACTGACATACATCAGATGGACGAACGAGCATTGGTGGTGCCCTCTGGCCGGCTAGTACTGTGTGGAGACGTAAATATGTATTGAGGTAATACGGTCATAATCACCTGCAAGGATGAGCCACATACGCTGCCCCCAGTCAGAAGGAGAGGGTCAGCTGAAGCTGAAGATGACATACAAGAATAGAAATGGAGTAATGAACAGTGGGAGAAAATCAGAATTTCAGTTGTAGTAACACAGGTCATATTTGGAAGGTAAAGCAATATGTGCCTTTCCACTTCGAAAAATGCGATAGACTGATTCAGATATTATCCTTATCTCAAGGTAAAATGTGGGCATCATCAGTGTACGACTAGATAAGGAGGTTCCTGCTAATCATCGTTAACACACGTGAGAGGAGAAAGCTTTCCTTCCACAAGTCTGGTGTGAGTGTAGGTTTACACACAGCTTACTACGACGTGGCGCGCAAGCTTGTGCATGGTAATTTTAAGTTACTCTAAGCTGTTTCGTGAGTGGGAGGAGGGTGGGTTGAGACATCAATTATGGAAGCTAGTTAGTGTAGAGTAGATTTACTTCTTATACCAGTAATTACCTTTAATATAACTACCTTGTTTGATATGATAGTAACCTAAATGTGAGACAGAAGCTACAACTTGTCACGGTGCATGAAAGACGCACAACATATTGGTTTCTAGGGTAATTAGTTTATCTTATCATCACATGAGAGGAGGGCGTGGCTGAGCTGATGACATGGGCAATGCGGTAGAGTTGTCACGTCAGGTATGGCCTAGGTGTTCGTCAGCTAATTATCACTAGCTTCATCGTGGCTCAGCAAATCCTGCCTCACATCACAGAGGTAGATTCACCTGTGCCATCTGCCCCAATGATTGCAAGGATTAGACGACTGCTTAGTAAGCCAGCACTTCAGTGGCTGTCATGTTCCAGTCCATCTGTCTCGCCCACAATCTCTTCATCTCACACGGTATACCTGACAGTAGACAACTCGCACGACGCGTTTTTCGCAACTAAAGATTACCCTGTGCACTACACTACACGCTGGACGGGCCTACCTCATGACAGAAGCTCGTCTGATGTGGGTGTAAGTTAGTACACATCTCTCTCTCTCTCTCTCTCTCTCTCTCTCTCTCTCTCTCTCTCTCTCTCTCTCTCTCTCTCTCTCTCTCTCTCTCTCTCACTCATGTATACTTACTGTAGCAAATAAGGCTGAAAGTGAGGATATTCCAGGCTCCGGTGCCCAGGTGGGTGAGGACCTGGTCTAGCTGCGTGATCATGTTGACCCCAACTGTAAGGAAGGAGCTGTTTGAGGCTGGTGGCTGAGGCTAATGGCTGAGGGGGAACAGTGGCTGAGGCTGGTGGCTGAGGCTGATGGCTGAGGGGGGGGAACACTGGCTGGAGGGAGGTGCTGGCGATGATGACTAATTATGGTGCACAAGTGTCAGCCATCTGTGACGGTCAAGACAAGTGTTAGTTATTGTTGTTGTGGTTCACGTTATAACGAATGACGTCATGGTCAGTATGAAGAGTGTCTTCCGTTAGGTTTGAGGTTAGTGGGAGGTAGAGCGATGTGTGTGTATTACCCAAGGTTCTGGAAGATCAAACGCCACCTCGTCGCACCAATAAGAACCTGTGACTGGGCGGCCGACACGAGTGCTCCTTCGATTTATAGATGGACCTTGAACGTGACATGCACGATAATAGACCCTGCACCTCCACTGACAGACATATGATCATGGTCGTCTGCTATCTCAGGAGGAGCCATACATCCTCCAATGTTCCTGTTTTTATACCTCTCTAGTTCTTTTCCTTCTTAAAAACAACATAGAGTTCGAGTGGACAGAGGGAGCTGAGTGGTTGGAGATGAAGTTTTATATAAGGTCGTGTATGTGTGTGTGTGTGTGTGTGTGTGTGTGTGTGTGTGTGTGTCCTGGGAACCGTGTGTTCTGGGCAAGTATAATGTGATCACCTTCCCTCACACACCACCCGGAAGTAAGAGCAGTGAACATCTTCATATCTGTATGCAAACTTCAGCCACGTATATTGTTCCTGTATAACTCTAAGGGACAGATATTCTAAAGGGATGGTATTTACATGATCGTACACCATCCTCAACTCTTGCACCACAGATGAGAAATTGTATATAAACATACAGACACACACACGGCACTGGGGTCTCTCCCTGGTGAACATGTTCCTGTGTTCATCTCTCCAAGCAACATCTTCAGTCACTGAGGTGAGTGTCCAGACGGTGTCTGACCTGAGTGTCCAGTTCAACAGTGTCCACAAAACATTTGTTCCCGACGTCTGACGGTCTTGGGTCAATCTCTGAAGTGGGTTTATCAGGCAGAACGCGACCACCACACGCACACAAGTGGCTCCGATTCTTGTGACAACATTATCGTAGACGTTCGCAGCGAAACGAATCATGTGACGAAGCGAACTTATTTCGTTATAGTGTAACAAGTAATAGTGATTCATCAGTTAATAGAAGAAGGTGAAACTAAAGCTATTTCTGTTGTTTCTGTTGAAGGAGCGAGGCTACACTATGTGAAGTGTTGCTAGATGATAATAGCCACATTGTTCTGTTGGTAAATTGATTAGATTCTATAACTAAAACGTTTAGAAATGTAAAGTAGACATTTCCAGCGTTGCTTCTTCGTCTGTTTATGTAAGATAATAATGTACGAAGGTTTAGCGTTAGGTGATCCATTCAGAGACGTGAGGGATATATCAGGTGTGGTATGGAGCGAGATAAGGATGAGGAACAGGAGGTAGGAGGGTAGAGACAGGAGGAGGAGGAGGCGAGGCAGGAGGCTGGGAAATCACATGATAAAGTTGTTGGTATTCTACTGTTGATGGACAAGTGGAACACTGAGCCAGAATGTAATCCCTCCATCAACCACGTCACACTTGAGTCACAGTAAGGAGGAGGGTTGTGAGGGAAGGAAGAAGGAAAGAAGGAAGGAACAAGATGAGAAGACTCCCTCTCACTCGTAGGTAGGAGTAGGGAGGGGGGGAGCTTCCTTTAGAAGTACAAGACGAGTCTTTCGCCTGACGACAACTACATTAATTCTCGGAGGTGTGTACGTCCTTGTGATCCAATAGACGTATATCATTTCGAACCTCACCACCACCACACACCACACCACACCAAACCATACCACTACCACACCACACCACACATACATGATATACAGTCTTGTCTGGTACTTATATTGTATTCTCCAGCATCCTCTACCATCATGGTACTCGCCATCATGACTATATAAGACGTTACCATCATACACATCCTATAACAAGTGGTCAGTAGGATGTATGAGGTCATTAACATGAGTAATGAGAGAATGAGTCATGTTTTGACCGTGTAAGATGATGACGTCAGGGGTCACCATATGTAAGGTCGATGCTTGAGGTCAGAAAAGTAAGCTACGTTCTGAGAAAAGTGAAGAGACTCAGACATGAGGCAAGAAATGTATGCTAACCAGACGCGAGGTGCCTGGTGGCTCATGCATGATGGCTCCTCATGACGTAAGTTGTTTTGAGGAAGATCTCGATGTATCAGAGTGATCATCAGTTTTATACTGATGTATTCCTGTTGATCATGTTGTATTTCTGTTTGTGCCTGTTTTGGCTTGTGTATATTTGTGTTTGTGTACATGATTGTGCGATGCAGGTGTCAGTGTGGCAAATAGATAATTTCCCATTAAATTCTCTGCCATTTGCATGACAGAAAGGTATTATCAAATACAGAAAAAGACTAATTATTTCTGGTGAAGGATGGATCTTGCTTCGAATGTTTCTATTCATCAACACCTCAAAATCTAAGTAATTTTGTTGGATACTTTTTAATAGGATAGTTAACGTAGTACAGTTTTCTCTAAGATATCTTAGAGAGATTCAAAGAAAATGAATATTAGACGTTAACTAATCTATCTTTTGGCGGCTATCACTTTGAATATGAGTTTATCTTTTGTACATTACAATGACATTTATGGATATCTATAACAACCTGTTGTTAGTTTACTGATGTATATCACTATATTTATAACCTCAAGACCTCAAACAAGACCATTCTTCCCGCCTGTTAACATAATTAGACGTAACAATTAAGCAACTTTGTCATTTCTTACATATATATTTACACATACATATATATCTACACACACACACACACACACACACACTATTCCCAGTTGGTTGAAGGGTTTGAAACCTTTAATGGTGTTGTTCGCAAGCTAAATGGTCAGAAAAACTAAATGAATATTTTGAATTTGCCTCATCATCATTTTGAAATTCAGATATTGATTTAGATCAGATCATAGAAGCTGTGAATGATGGTGAGTAAGGATCTAGGGTTCATGAACAATATATGTTGTGATTACTCATTAATCATGTTGGTGATTATTGACGTAATTAGGACAGGTGATTACCTGAGGTGGTTTCTTTATTACGAGTGACCTGTTGTACTCCAGATTGTGGGTCACGCTATCAGGGGGGGTGAGAGAGAGAGAGAGAGAGAGAGAGAGAGAGAGAGAGAGAGAGAGAGAGAGAGAGAGAGAGAGAGAGAGAGAGAGAGAGAGAGAGAGAGGTAGTGCCTACAACTCAAATAACATATAACCAGACCACATTTTCTCTATCCAAGCACACACTCACACTCAAGCATTAAGTTACTCACACTCAAGTATTAAGTCACTCACACTCAAGCATTAAGTTACTCACACTCAAGCATTAAGTTACTCACACTCAAGCATTAAGTCACTCACACTCAAGCATTAAGTCACTCACACTCAAGCATTAAGTCACTCACACTCAAGTATTAAGTTACTCCAGTAATGCACTTGAGGGTAATGGGATACGGCACAACCACATCATTAGGGTAACATTTACGATGGTAATATGATAGTAACGAATTACCCCTTGGCTCTTTTTACGATAATGTAAAGATAACAAGAAGAACATTAACTTAGTAACTTTAAGGCAATGTATAATGTTCTCTGGAGGGCGAGAACAACTGTATCTATGTCTAATGAGAATATTATCACGTATGAGTTATTCCAGAACCTCTGCTGTCGCTGGCTGGGAGGCCATAACTCCAGGTGTTAAGTAGGAAACGAACTAGGTCATGATTATCATGCAAGGTCAACGACCCGGGTCATCATTATCATGCAAGGTCAACGACCCGGGTCATCATTATCATGCAGGGAAGGTCAGAACATGTGAGGGGTCGGGTGGGGTGGGGTGTGACCCCCCTAGATATTGACCTTACGTCTCGCTGCTGGTGAGAGAGAGAGAGAGAGAGAGAGAGAGAGAGAGAGAGAGAGAGAGAGAGAGAGAGAGAGAGAGAGAGAGAGAGAGAGAGAGAGAGAGAGAGAGAGAGAGACAGAGAGAGAGAGAGAGTGTATATATGGGTAATTCATAACAAGATGGTAATACAGACACATTTCCCCCTTCAGTGTTTGCCTCAGTCCACCCAGCAATGTTCACTACAGCTGATGATAGCGAGCGAGCACATGACTTTGCCTCATTATGAGGATAGATGTGGACGGGTCATGGCAGTTAAGTCCAACATTTCTCTAACCACAGTTCATTAACCGGAGTTGAACTCGAACTGGCTAATTTATTAAGGTCCGGGACTAGATAATTGACCCTCTTAGTTAAGGTTAATGAGTTAGTGTGTGGGGGGGGGGGGCTAATGACATAAGCTGTGTGTTTCTATTGTAATCTTGGCAGACACTCACGGTGTCTAGAATGTCTATTGTCTATGGTCTATTGTCTATTGTCTATGGTCTATTGTCTATTGTCTATGGTCCATTGTCTATAGTCTATTGTTGTCTTCGAGACCACAGTCCAAAGTAGATATATATACATATTGTCCTCAATATTTACTTTTTTTCCCCTCAGGATGTGTTACTCTGGTCTGAGATGTTTATATGATTATATACACTGATGAAGTAGACGATACATCGACCTCTCACAAGTAATGAAAAGGTGATGAAAAGGTTTGGATTCTACGTGATTAGGAGATTCGATCTAGTGATGTTGTGTTGATGTTATCACATAAGTTTATGTATTTCTACAAAGATTTGGAAGCTATAAGGTCGTGGCCGACTACCTTGTGTGTGTGTGATATAAACCTTATGGTAAATTATAACATTGTCTATCAGTCGATGTTTAGGAGAAAGATTAATCATGTTGAGCATCAGTTAATTATCCCATGTTGTTAGACCTAAACTGTAGTTAGTGAGGTGTGGGACCTGAACTGCTGCCGGGCTTGTCCTCCTCATCGGTAGTTCATCTTCGTAACGAGGCAATTCGTCTTGTGTTAGTGGTTTGTGTTGCGAAGGTTAAATGGGTCTTCGTAGCAAAAGGGAAAGTGAGGAACCTATTTATGTCAGGGTTTTGTAATGTATTCTCTCTCTCTCTCTCTCTCTCTCTCTCTCTCTCTCTCTCTCTCTCTCTCTCTCTCTCTCTCTCTCTCTCTCTCTCTCTCTCTCTCTCTCTCAGTGATTTCTGACAGTAGGGTACCAGCACTACCGACCAGGCACCTCCACCTCCTGTATTACCACAACACACAGCTGGCCTGGGGGGGGGGGGTCGTCAAGTCTGCTGGTGGAGTGAGGTGTGGCTACATCCCTCCCTTAATGAGGGTGTAAACTCGAATGTTGGTGGACGAGATCCATAAGAGGACGAGGGTTGTTAACGATGATTGATCACCAGTAATGAGTCATTAGTGTTTTCGTAATGTGACTTGATGTTTGTGAGATGATGGTTACGACCATTACATCATTAGTGATGGTTCATATAGGATGAATGTGTCAAACGTGAGTGGGTCAGTTAGCCAGTGTTGCTCGTTGAGGATCTAGGAGTGGTATAGGTATGTTCACTACACGAGTGAATAGCCAGTCAGGTCAGGTCAGGTCAGGTCAAGATACACTACATGAGTGAGTAGTTATGCAGGTCAGGTCAGGTCAGGTCAAGATACACTACATGATTGAGTTGTTATGCAGGTCAGGTCAGGTCATATACACTACATGAGTGAGTAGTTATGCAGGTCAGGTTGGGTCATGTCATATACACTACATGAGTGAGTAGTTATGCAGGTCAGGTCAGGTCTACTACATGAGCGAGTAGGCAGGCAGCCAGCGAGGTCAGGTCAGGGAGAAATGACCTGTTTATCTTTTCTATGACCCCGTTAACCTTAACTGTAGGATTTTTCATTCCAGTGCAGGCAGGGAGGCAATGGCCCAGGCTCTGCTTGTATGAAGTAAACATACAACGTCATAGGTAAAAAAAAACGCAGGAAAATTACTGCTAATTGACCTGGGTTTATTCATTCTATTGACGACAGAATTTTTTTTTGTGTCGTACCATTATCTCTCTCTCTCTCTCTCTCTCTCTCTCTCTCTCTCTCTCTCTCTCTCTCTCTCCCTCATGCCTCACTGTGCATCTCACGTGACCCCATACAGACGCAGGGGAACAGATGGATCCTATTAACATAGATTCCAGGGTGTAAACCACAGGGAGACGTGGACCTGGTTTCGTAAACTTCCCTGGATGTAAACCACAGGGAGATGTGGACCTGTTTTCGTAAACTTCCCTGGATGTAAACCACAGGGAGATGTAGACCTGGTTTCGTAAACTTCCCAGGGTGTAAACCACAGGGAGATGTAGACCTGGTTTCGTAAACTTCCCAGGGTGTAAACCACAGGGAGATGTAGACCTGGTTTCGTAAACTTCCCAGGGTGTAAACCACAGGGAGATGTACCCTCTCCAACAGTGGCCTCCAGGGTGTTACAGGTTTACCCCCTCCAGGGAGGGTTTGACTCCAGGGTAGTGTAGATGAGAGAGGGACCGGAGGAAGGGAGACACAGAGAGGATTAAGGGTGTACTACAGGAAGGAAGAGGGAGTGTAGGACGAGATGTGAGGGAAGGGAGGATGGATCTAGGTAGAGGGAGGGTTATACAACGAAGATGGAAGGGGATGGGATGGAGGAGGGAGGGATAAGGGTGTCTTGGGGGAGGATAAGTGATGGATGAGATGACAGGATTAACCAGACTGTCCCTGTCACCTGATGGTCAAGGGGTAAAGTTTGTCTGTATGTTATCTGTGAGTTCCCTTATGAGTCTCCTTAAGTCTGAGGAGGTCACAGAGATGACCCTCTGCTCTTGTGAGTATTGTGAGATCCTCACAAGGTGTGGCCAGGTACACAGACCCGCCTGGTGTGTGGCCAGGTACACAGACCCGTCTGGTGTGTGGTCAGGTATACAGACCCGCCTGGTTTGGCCAGGTACACAGACCCGCCTGGTGTGTGGCCAGGTACACAGACCCGTCTGGTGTGTGGTCATGTATACAGACCCGCCTGGTGTGTCCAGGTACACAGACCCGCCTGGTGTGGCCAGGTACACTGACGCACCTGGTGTGGCCAGGTACACAGACCCGCCTGGTGTGTGGCCAGGTACACAGACCCGTCTGGTGTGGCCAGGTACACAGACCCAGGAAGGAAGGTGTGTATAGTAACATAAGAACACCCTCACTACACACTCTGCGTTATGACCAGTGACCAACCCGCATCATGTTGTCTGAGGCATGACGTAACTTGCCACGTCATTAGGACGTGCTTAGATTCAAGCCCCGTCCCCCGTTTTCTCTCCCTAGACGCGGTCTTTATGATGACCAGTGAGTCACAGGCAGCCCTGTGACCTGACCAGGACAATGACGTCAGTTACCAGCTGGATGGTAACGCCAGGTCCCACCAGATGGTGATGGTAGGTACCAGCTGGATGGTAACGCCAGGTCCCACCAGATGGTGATGGTAGGTACCAGCTGGATGGTAACGCCAGGTACCACCAGATGGTGATGGTAGGTACCAGCTGGATGGTAACGCCAGGTACCACCAGATGGTGATGGTAGGTACCAACTAGAAGAAATCATTCCAGGAAGAGCTAGGAAAATATCGCTAGGTACCATCTGGAAGATGGTTCCAGGGCCCTGCCATGTCCTCTACCAGGTGGTTAACACCACCTGGTCACCACCAGTTTGGTGTACAGACGTAAAATGTTGTTACATGTCACACACCGTGTGATACATCCCTTCCCACGCACCTCCACGCCCATACAATTAACTCACTATGTCCATTTCCAACCGTAAAAGCGGCGTTATTTTCCCCCCTTTTTCTGTGATGGATTTTGTCCCTCAGATGGTTTCGTTCCAGCTCATAACCTTACACATTTCCCCTACGAACATAATCTTTACCAGGAAGGAAAGAAGGGAAAAAATAACTCCTCGATTATCTAATATTTTCCCGTTCACCGACGAAAAGCGAGTGAATGATCCTTCCCTCCCTCTAATTACCCCTCCCTCTAATTACCCCTCCCTCCCTCCCTCCCTCCCTCTAATCACCCCTCCCTCTAATTATCCCTCCCTCCCTCCCTCTAATTACCCCTCCCTCCCTCCCTCCCTCCCTCCACAACATCAGATGACCTTCTTAACTCAAGTGTCATGACCTCGTTTCCCCAGGTCATCTCTGGCTTTAACCCTCAACAGCGACATAATTTCCCCATGGCCCTTTCCTCCTCCCTCAGCCATCACACAATGGTTCCAGGGTATGTAAATTGCGAACATCTTTATGTCCTTCTTTTCCTCATCACGCAGGAACAGGAGAGCGGGGATACGCCCTTGTGGCTGGCTGGTTGTGCATACAGAACATGGGAACTTAATGGGAAGGAAAATGGGGGGAGGGAGTTTACTGATTCCCTCCAATGTCTTGTACAATTTGTTTGAGAGAAAGTCATTTGAGCATTGTAATAGAATTACGTGTAGTGGGGAAATTATATTGTGGGATGTACCTGTCTTGCTCCTACACTTGTATTATAACACTTACTGGTTATTGATGCATGGGTGTTTATGTTGTGATATTAATGTATGGGTTGTGGAAGCATTCATTGTGAGGTTGTGTGTGTGTTTGTGAGGTTGTGTGTGTGTGTGTGAGGTTGTGTGTGTGTGTGTGAGGTTGTGTGTGTGTGTGTGTGTGTGTGTGTGTGTGTGTGTGTGTGTGTGTGTGTCTCACCTGAGGTTCCAGGTTCGCTGGTCTTCACCTCATCTGCCTCACACATGTTACTCACAACCTCATACTTTCCGTAGAGGTAACGACCAGACACACACACACACAATAGCTCACTCATTCATCCCTGCCTGCTAGAGAGAGAGAGAGAGAGAGAGAGAGAGAGAGAGAGAGAGAGAGAGAGAGAGAGAGAGAGAGAGAGAGAGAGAGAGAGAGAGAGAGAGAGAGAGAGAGAGAGAGAGAAAATGGCTGGATCCATTTTAGAACACCCGGGACAGCTTTCTGTCCCACTGGGACTTGGGATATTAAAGGCCCAGCCTCCCCCTCACCCACCCACTCATCCCAGGTCAGAGTGTGGGATGACTGGGAATGGTGGAAATGCGCCCCACTCGGCCGGGAATGAGAGGGGTGGAGGTCCACTCAGCCGGGAATGAGAGGGGTGGAGGCCCACTCGGCCAGGAATGAGAGGGGTGGAGGCCCACTCAGCCGGGAATGAGAGGGGTGGAGGCCCACTCAGCCGGGAATGAGAGGGGTGGAGGCCCACTCAGGCGGGAATGAGAGGGGTGGAGGCCCACTCGGCCGGGAATGAGAGGGGTGGAGACCCACTCAGGCGGGAATGAGAGGGGTGGAGGCCCACTCGGCCGGGAATGAGAGGGGTGGAGGCCCACTCAGCCAGGAATGAGAGGGGTGGAGGCCCACTCAGGCGGGAATGAGAGGGGTGGAGGCCCACTCGGCCGGGAATGAGAGGGGTGGAGGCCCACTCGGCCGGGAATGAGAGGGGTGGAGAACATAGTAGAGGGGATGAGACACTTTCATTACACAATGTTACTCCATAACAGACCTTAATGAAAACCATTGTATTGCACCGAGGCTCCTGCTACAACAACAGCTGTATGGGAATATGCAATACAGCAACAGATGTATGGAAACATCACATACAACAGTTGTATGGAAACATCAAATACAACAGTTGTATGGAAACATCAAATACAACAGTTGTGGGGAAACTTCACATACAACAGTTGTATAGAAGCATCACATACAACAGTTGTATGGAAGCATCAAATACAACAGTTGTGGGGAAACTTCACATACAACACCTGTTGAAACACATCCAATACAACAGTTGTAGAGACACATCCAATACAACAGTTGTAGAAACACATCCAATACAACAGTTGTAGAGACACATCCAATACAACAGTTGTAGGGACACATCCATAACACCATTGTACAGAAACGTAATATGTATAATAATAGCACGTCACCAAGAGAATGATTATCTCTGAATTATGACACATTAACTGTAATGAAATTAGTAAACATATCTTCCCAGCCAAACATGATGATACAGGCTGTACCCAGACGTTACAGTAATGATACAAGCTGTTATCTGGGGAGAAATTATGATACATGAAATTAGCATCATGGCCCTCTCTCCTCCCCACCTGCCTCCCCTCCCCCAGGCTGTACCCAGACGTTACAGTAATGATACAAGCTGTTATCTGGGGAGAAATTATGATACATGAAATTGGCATCATGGCCCTCTCTCCTCCCCACCTCCCTCCCCTCCCCAGGCTATTCTCCCCCAACTCATTACCCCTCATCTCCCCAGGGTTTCATCACCCCTCATTAAGCCACTCCATTCTCTCCCCTACGCTACTCCTCCTTCTCCCCTACCCTGGACGCTATCCTCCCCGCGATGTCACTTCCTCTTCTCCCCACAACATGAATGAATGAATGAATGAATGAATGAATGAGTGAATGTCAAGATGATGCAGCAATGAAATAATGGCAGCAGGTTCAATGGAATGAACTTTCATCACAAAAGTGAACAGTTGAACGCGTTTTCTAATACAACTTGGAGCGGGTTATTCAAAACCAATAATGTGTAGCAATACAGAAAATGTTGTGTGGGGAAATAACACCAATAATGATGAACATGTCTTAACACTGATGTATAACATGTATTAACACTGATGTATAACATGTGTTAACAATGATGTATAACATGTGTTAACAATGATGTATAACATGTGTTAACACTGATGTATAACATGTGTTAACACTGATGTATAACATGTGTTAACAATGATGTATAACATGTGTTAACAATGATGTATAACATGTGTTAACAATAAGTGCAGTGGACAGTGTTGCTGTCGACCGTGTTCATGCATTTGACGAAGTAAACCATTAAAACATTGAGTGTAGCTAGGACGAGACTGGGGCCTGGTTGTAGCTAGGACAAGGCTGGGGCCTGGCGTGTAGCTAGGACAAGGCTGGGGGCTGGTGGGTGGCTGGGTAGGGCCTCAGTATAATAGAATTAAACCCTGCTGAGGAAGAGTTCCTCTCCCGGTAGTGACCTTTGACCCAGATCTGGTCCTGAACCGGGTGTGTCCCGGTACACTACACTCCTGAACCACTGGTTGTACCAGCCAACCACTGGGTGGTACTCGAACCACTATATGAGAACCACTGAGGAAGGCAGACACCTTACCACTGAGTAGTGGGTGAGCCACTAGGTGGTAGGTGGGCCACTGGAGAGGTCAACCACTGGTATGTGAACCACTGGATGCTACACCAACCACTAGATAACAGAACTAAGAAAAATATATATTCAACTGTCTTCTAACTTTGTGATTTTCTTGATATATATGTATAATAGTTTTGGTTCTTCACTGAAGGAAGACCAGCATGAAGCTTCTATCTAAATGGACAACTGAGGTAGAAGGAGGAGGAGGAGGAGGAGGAGGAGGAGGAGGAGGAAGAGGAGGAAGAAGAAGAAGAAGAAGAAGAGGAGTGAGGAAGGCTTTGACTCTCCTAGCGTTGCTCTCTTCGTCACTCGATTTTTAATCTAATTTGTGCTCGTTTCAGGGAATCCTGCGTCCCCCCCCCCCCCCCCCACCCCCCACCCAGAGAGAGAGAGAGAGAGAGAGAGAGAGAGAGAGAGAGAGAGAGAGAGAGAGAGAGAGAGAGGTAATACGTAGCGGGAATATTGTCGACACAAGAGGAAGACGAAAAGAAAACCCAGTCAAACGAAACGAAATTTTATGATAAAAGTTTTTACGATAATTTATACACGTTTGACCTGACCTCATTACCATATGTACCATACACAGTGACGTCACTTCCCCTTGAAACAGCAAACAGGATTTCACATTTCCTGTACTTTTGTCTTTACTGTAAACCTGGAAGAATCTTATGTTTACTTTAAGTTAAGATTTGTTTGTTGTAAACATAGAGGGGGATGAATATGTTGAGTTGCCAGTTATTGTTTATAGAAGTTTTCCATCATGCAGAACAAATGCAATGTGTGTTAAGCCATCATCATCCAGATGGGGTTTGTTCCCACTGTTTGCTATGTTGTGTTTCAGATTGGGAGACTTTCATGTCTGGTCTGGGTAACTTAGCAGACGGCGAAGGGAAAACTGTATCCTAAATCTTGAGGTTTTGATTCAATTTCTGATATAGATTAAGGTCATGGAATGTATTTGATAATTTACATGAAAATGACCTAAACTGTTACGTCTCTCCCGTGAGTAGGATGAACAAGAGAAACCATCGTGTGGGTACACTACTCACAATTGTTCAAATGATGAGAAACTGTGTTTATGCTTATATGTCGACTTTAGAATAAGCATCAAACCTATTCACATACATGGTTACATATTTGCTAATGTATTCTAAAAGAAAAAAAATTGTTCTTTTCCCTTACTTGTGAAAGACTGTGGATGTAAACAAACGCTGTTCGTCCCAGTGAACACGACGGAACATAATGTTCACTTCATATCCACACGAAGGGTTCGTGTTCCATCTCTGAGAACAACATTTCTAATAAAGATCTTTTGTTCTTGGTTACGTGTTCACTCACACATCAGAGGTACATAAACTGTATCCTTCTATACAGAAGGGAGCTGTGACGTGCCTGACCACACACACAAACACAAACACACACACAGTTTACAAATATGATTTACGAGACGAGTTAGTTTTTTGGTATACATTTTTTACAAATTTTAAGGAGACAAATTATACATAATGTCTGGCGAGGTGTTGTTGACTGGGTTGAGAATTTGCGGCATTTCATCAATGTTTTGTGGATATGTTGTGTTCCTGGCTCACCTACGAGACATGTGTGACCTTACTGTGTTGTGGCAACACCAGGTGTGCTGGGGTAGCACCAGGTGTGTTGTGGTAACACCAGGTGTACTGGGGTAACACCAGGTGTGTTGGGGTAACATCAGGTGTACTGGGGTAACACCAGGTGTGTTGGGGTAACATCAGATGTACTGGGGTAACACCAGGTGTGTTAGGGTAACACCAGGTGTGCTGGGGTAGCACCAGGTGTGTTGGGGTAACATCAGGTGTACTGGGGTAACACCAGGTGTGTTGGGGTAACATCAGATGTACTGGGGTAACACCAGGTGTGTTAGGGTAATACCAGGTGTGTTGGAGTAACAGCAGGTGTGTTGGGGTAACACCAGGTGTGTTGGAGTAACAGCAGGTGTGTTGGAGAACCACAGACAAACACTATACTTCCCACAGCTCATCTTGAACCATTGTTTCTCCTGTGGGAGAACTTCTTCATAACTTTGTTAATAATGATGATAACTTCTCAAGTTTCTTCATTTCTGAGACTAGTCTGCTCCCTCCCTCGAAATATTAATGAAATTCTTTTCTTGAAAGTTAGTGTAGGCGAGTGAGGCAGGCAACATGGAGGCCAGGGACGTAGATCTCTACTTCATATTAGCTTCTTGGGAGACGAAGGGGCTGACACAGGCAAGGTTTATGCACAGTGAGATACATGTCAGGTCGTGTGAGGGCAGAGGTCAGTCTGTTGACCCTTGTGGTACCTGGCCATATTGCCAGAGGTGTTGCAGACGTAGGTTGTAACACTACAACATGTATCACAACCTTTACCAGGAGGAAGTCAGTGTCTGTCAACAACCTATACACAGGAGACTTGATCATGTTGTTGTCTGATTATGTAGCAAGTAAACACACTGTTACCCTACAGTGTCTGAGCTCTGTGATTCACTGCCGTAAGTGTACGGTTGTAGAACAGTGAGAATAAGAACTCCACAGCAGTGCCTGAGGTTTGCAGTGACCTGACCATTTCACTGAGACTATCACAGGTCGATTTGAGCTGTCTGTACTGACTCAACTTACTTTCTCTCTGTCTGTCTGTCTGTCTCTGTCTAAGGCAGACATGTTCCTTGGAGAATACCTGTTTATTTACCTGTGTACCAGAGAGAGAGAGAGAGAGAGAGAGAGAGAGAGAGAGAGAGAGAGAGAGAGAGAGAGAGAGAGAGAGAAGATTAGTTATATAATCATTTACTTTCAACACAGTTTTAGGAGAGACCAAACTCCACGTAATGAAAAACCAAAACTTTATGAAAAACTATTGAAAGCAGTTTTGTAAAAGTACAGAATATTATCACAGAAATTAATTTTGCAATCTATAGTTTGAAAGTTTTTACATAAGTCAAAGTTGTCTCTCTCGATATCAAAATTGTATTATAATCACATCAAAGTGATAATATATTCGTGTTAAATCATTCCAACATTAACATTTGATCTATTAATCTGGTTAGATTGAAGAACAGGATGTCAAGAATTTTTTTAATAAAAACTTTCTCGAAAAATGTTTGACGGTGTGGAGGCAATCTGTCCAAATCTCCTAGTTATATGAATATTCATACATGAGGACCTTCCAGCCAGAGACTTACAGTCAAACTGTGGTGACTGGAGTCCAGCAGGAGTTCCAGACTGCAGTACATAGATAATCATGTAACATCATCATAAATTCCAGACTGGCAATTACCTCCCACAACGATCGTTTCGACGCTCGCCATCCTAATTCTACATGTGACTTGTAGACAATGTTGTTATGATGGTGTGCGATGTATATCGAAGGTATACATGTATAGAAGTATGTATGTATGTGTACGTCGGGATGAATACTGCGTGTGTGTGTGTGTGTGTGTGTGTGTGTGTGTGGAAAATGAGAAGAATTCCAAGTGTTTGCGAACTGAACTTACCAGTGAGAGGCACTGAACACCAGTGAGAGGCAGTGAGAGTCAGTGAGAGTTAGTGAGAGCTTCATCTATCCTTGGGTAAGTGTTGGTAGGCTTTGGGAAGTGTGGGGCTGGATGGGGATGGGATGAGTCTTGCCAATTACTCTGGCTGGGTGAAAGTTTACACAAACCTTGTCTGAAGATGATGTTAAGGAGACACAGTTTGTATTACAAAGATTAACACTAACGTCCCAGAAAAGTTAACAATAACATGATATTATAAACATATTGAACCAAACTCTATTTATATAGATAACACAAACACGATACATTTATATACCAAATGACAGAACAGGATTAAATATCTTGTGTTTGTTTACCATATCAAGAGTAAGTTAAACAAGAAATATCATTAAAACCCATAAAAAAACCCCCCTTACTGATGGGATCAATGTTTCCACAGACAACACAAGTGGACTATTCTCACAAACATTTGTATTGCCAAATAGACGGGAAGAATCTATTGAAGACACGAGGAGCATGTTGCATGTGGCCTTTCTGCTGACCTGGTCTACCCACACAGGATCATCATTATTCCACTAATTAAATGAGATGTTTTACCTTCGACGACGAATTAATGTCATGATGATCAAGTCTTGTGACTCATGATTCACAGAAGCAAAGATTCTGGGAAATTGTTGACTTATTTACTGATTCACAGGTGGTAAACAATCCCGTAATGGTTTACTTGTTGACTGGTTTACAGGTAAACAATCTCGTGTGTCTGAGGACGCAGACGTGCACTGAGGACGCAGACGTGCAGCTGAGGACGCAGACGTGCACTGAGGACGCAGACGTGCAGCTGAGGACGCAGACGTGCAGCTGAGGACGCAGACGTGTAGCTGAGGACGCAGACGTGTAGCTGAGGACGCAGACGTGTAGCTGAGGACGCAGACGGGCAGCTGAGGACGCAGACGGGCAGCTGAGGACGCAGACGTGCAGCTGAGGACGCAGACGTGCAGCTGAGGACGCAGACGTGCAGCTGAGGACGCAGACGTGCAGCTGAGGACGCAGACGTGCAGCTGAGGACGCAGACGTGGAGCTGAGGACGCAGACGTGGAGCTGAGGACGCAGACGTGCAGCTGAGGACGCAGACGTGCAGCTGACGACACTTTTACAGACAGACAGACATATAGACAGACAGACAGACAGACAGACAGACAGACACACAGACACACGAGTATGTAGACGTGGTTATTAACATAATTTTTCGACCCATTATTTCCTATCCCATTTCTTGTGTGGACGTTTAATTGAAAATACAAAGTTGTGTCAAGTTGGGACGCATTCCAATATAGATAACTTGATAATAGTTTGACATATTCTCTTAAACTATCTTAGGTCAGAGGTTAATGGCCAGCATGACCGTTCACTATGAATATTGCATCACCCAATCAACGAAGAGAGATAAGATACCATCTTATCAGAGCCAATAGGCGTCAGGAGTGAATAGTGCATCGACCAATCAGCATGGAAAGGCGAGTTGGTATCAGCCAATGGTATGATGGGATGGCCACCTCTTAAGCCAGTTAGGATCTATATCATTAAGCAAACATGTACAAGTCTACCAGCTAACTCCAGCACCAGTAACCAATCTAAAGTTGGAGTAATTAACATAAACTTAATGAGAATCTGATGGCTGAGAGGTAGGAGAAGTTGGTTCATATCACATCTACTTAACAAGAACTTTAATCCATAAATTTGCATATCAAACACAGTGGTGCTTTATCTGTTATAACTACTATCTTTAATTGTCTAAATTATTGTATACAGTATTTGTGTTTTGTGAGAGTAAGGGACATAATTAATGTACACGATTTAAATGTGACCAAGGTAATTATTCATAAAGTTAATTAAGTTTTTAAGTAGTTTAAAAGTGAATTGGTGGTTACTGCTTCTAGTAATGATAATAATGATAATGATAGTAATAACTAGAATAATGATAATGATAATAATTAGATAATAATGATAATGATACACCAACTAAGAGGCTAGTTCAGTGTGTGAAGATCTTACCGAAGGAGAGCGAGATATGTAACAATATACATATGTATAACATACACACACACACACACACACACACACATATATATATATATATATATATGTGTGTGTGTGTGTGTGTGTGTGTGTGTGTGTGCAATGGACATTTGCAAGACTTTCTGGCAAGGTAGATTTTCATCTACATTATCTACAGATAATTTCATCTACTTTTTATTTTTTTGTGAAGAATTTATGAAAACTTCACATTCACTTGTTGACACAGTGAAGACGATGGTTCGTGTGTGACGTGTGGTGATTTGCCTCGTGTCATCATTACCAGCCACAGTTGACCTCACAACAGCCAATCATGGTCGAGATGGATCATCAAGTGATTAACAAGACATGATGGTCGTTCGCGCATGATTAGCGTCGCTAATCACCATTTCATCAGCACGTGATTACCAAGAAACGACTGTTTACGAACACTGAAAGACGAAAGCACCCAATTGGTACCGAGAGATGACTGATCTTGGCCAATCAGCGTCGAGAATCAATATTCAATCAACCAATGCAGGCCGAGGGATGATTATGCATAACCAATGAGCGACGAGAATTACAGAGTCCATCACCCAATCAACACACGGATAGATGATCGCCATCAGCCAATCAGCATTTAGAGAAGCATCATTACTAATCAGTTTACTGCTCGTCTCCACCAGACTTCCATCCACCAAACTATTCTAAAGTTCGGCTAATTAACGAAGGTTTAATGACAGACTAACGAGATATGGAGACCAACGAAACAATCCTTCGTATGTTGGAGAAGAGAAGAGTGCTCAACCCTCACCACTTCTTCATATCATCAGTATTAACACAATTATCATATATATATATATATATATATATATATATATATATATATATATATATATATATATATATATATATATATATATATATATATATATATATATATATATATATATATATATATATATATATATATATATATATATATGGGCTACAAATAAGGCCAGACATGGGAAAGTGGGAAATGGTCGTTACCTGGTCGGGCTGGTTAGGTCATGAAGGCTGAGGCTTCATTAATGGTGCGTGGATGAACATGGCAATCTGAAGATGTCAGCGAGAGAGAGAGAGAGAGAGAGAGAGAGAGAGAGAGAGAGAGAGAGAGAGAGAGAGAGAGAGAGAGAGAGAGAGAGAGAGAGAACTCATCATGTTATCTATATTTTCATCAGACACATATCATTGGATGTTGTAAGATAGTGGTCGCTTTTCACGTTTTCTTCCTTATGTTGATATATATTTATTTTTCTGTCTCTATAATATATGTTTTCAAGACGTACAGACCTGTGTGTCTGTGTGTGTGTGTGTGTGTGTGTGTGTGTGTGTGTGTGTGTGTGTCTGTGTGTGTGTGTGTGTGTGTGTGTGTGTGTGTGTGTGTGTGTGTGTGTGTGTGGATACGTCTATAATGCCAGACAGACTCAATATAAATCTAATGTTATTTATATTCTCCTGTTAAGTGACCTGTATCGAATTTGGATAATTCTCAATTGTCAGGTTGTAAGGAAATTCTAAATTTATAGAACTCACATTGTAATTTTCGTGTGTAGAAAAGATAGGTTTTATTCATTTATCTTTTTTTATTTCTTTCCTTCTTTTTTTACGATGTTGTCAGTGTTCAGAGAAGCGAGGGAAGTTTTATCGACTACCTTCCATTAGTCTAATAATTGAGCAAGGTTTATTGTAAGGTCTTCCAGGGAAAGTGACTGAACATGGAAATTTGATCTGGATGGAATGTCTGTATTACTGGGAAGCTGTGGGTTCTCTGCTTCCCAGAGTCGTCTATGTTTGCGTCTATGTTTGCGTCATGCAGCAGTAACCCGTCAAGCAATTCGACCCTCCGACCACCACAAGCGCTGACAGCACGAGCAGTGGACCAAGTCACCATCACCTTCTTTCCCTTCCAGACTCTGGAAATTTTTCCCGCTCTCTGTTTTTTGTGTGTCTCTCCTGGAATGGTACAATCTATCATCACTGAGGAGATGGATGTCCCATCACCCCATCACCAGTTGACACCTTGC
The DNA here is from genome assembly GCF_036320965.1 of Panulirus ornatus. Lineage (NCBI taxonomy): Eukaryota > Metazoa > Arthropoda > Malacostraca > Decapoda > Palinuridae > Panulirus > Panulirus ornatus. The sequence continues at coordinate 3,552,406 of NC_092268.1, read as the reverse complement.
TAATCATTTCCCATCACGGGGTACTGTGATGGACGCATGAGGGCCCCCTGAGCCCTGTTTTTTTTTGTGTTTGGATACCTGGGGAAAAAGTGATGTGGTTGCGAACCTTCCATCATTCGTCCTCCTCCTGGAACAGGAGCAGCAGACCAGACCTGGAAGGACAGCTGGTAAAAGCTTCTCCAGGAATTCCATTAAGGCCTGGGATGGCGGGGCGGGGCGGGGCGGGGTAGGGCCGGGGGACACGAATGGCGAAAGTCGGGGCATTTTGTCATGTGATTATCAGTGTGAGTTGAACGTAACTTGTCGAAGAAAATGTAAAGAATTATCATCGATACTTTAAGTGTAGAACCCCCTCCCCGTACAGCACAAGAGATGGGGCCCTCACCAGTGTACAACTCCCTCCCCGTACAGTACAAGAGATGGGGCCCTCACCAGTGTACAACCCCCTCCCCGTACAGTACAAGAGATGGGGGCCCCACCAGTGTACAACTCCCTCCCCGTACAGTACAAGAGATGGGGCCCCCACCAGTGAACAACTCCCTCCCCGTACAGTACGAGAGATGGGGGCCCCACCAGTGTACAACCCCCTCCCCGTACAGTACAAAAGATGGGGGCCCCACCAGTGTACAACCCCCTCCCCGTACAGTACAAGAGATGGGGGCCCCACCAGTGTACAACTCCCTCCCCGTACAGTACAAGATGGGGCCCCCACCAGTGTACAACCCCCTCCCCGTACAGTACAAGAGATGGGGCCCTCACCAGTGTACAACTCCCTCCCCGTACAGTACAAGAGATGGGGGCCCACCAGTGTACAACTCCCTCCCCGTACAGCACAAGAGATAGGGCCCTCACCAGTGTACAACCCCCTCCCCGTACAGTACGAGAGATGGGGCCCCACCAGTGTACAACCCCCTCCCCATACAGTACAAATAGGTAATTACCAATGTAATTATAGAACACGAAAAGTAAATCAAGTAATTAAAGTGATCCAGAGGGATTGTAAGCGGAGGATGGAAGAGCCATCTGGTGTACAGCGTCAGGGTAAAAAAGGTTAAATTACCTTATCTAAAGGCAAGTGTAATAACGGAGATAAAAGAAACATAGAGAATTGTTAGATGTAGTTAGGGTGTACGGGGCGCAAGGACAATCAGTAATTGCTATTTTCAATATGAAGTTTTGTTGGCAGGAACTGGTCAAGGTGGGGAAGAAACCGGCTTACAAAAACGACTTAACTTGGGTACATCTAGGGTGATTATGGGGTGTTTCTGGGGGGGTGTTTCTGGGGGTGTTAATCGAAATTCTTTAGGGGCGTTTTGGGCTAATCCTAAGACGTTTCTGGGGTGTTTTTTGGGGGATGAGAATCGTAATATTGTTAATATAATAACACAGAACTCCGCCACAGATCAGACACATGTAGACTGCCACACTATGGTCGCCATGAGCAACACAACCTAGTGTGTTGTGATCACAACATTGCCATGCCAGTTATTGGAAGTAACAAGGGAGAATTCCATGAGTCATCACACCTCATAGAAAACTGAATTACTCTTCTTTTTCCCCCCAAAAAAAACCTGTTGAAAATCAGGACCGAATTGAAATTCTCCCATGCGAAGATACATATGGAAAAAAGGAATAAAAAAAATGTATTTAATGAATTAAGTCTACATCAGGTAGTTAGTAAATAAACGAAAAAAAAAAAAAGGATTTCTATTTTTCGTCATTTGCATTTGAAGCTTTGAAGATAAAACCAACGATTTTGACTGAATTTAAATAAACTTTATACATTCTGATGAAATCAAAATTGTGAACCTATGATTGAAGGCAGGTAGAGAGTGTATGGGAAAACCACCCCTGTGTGGCTGGACAGTAAGTGTCAAACTTGGTACAAGAGGGACATGAATACATCTACATATCATTATCTTCGGCACCAGCCACCTACCGCGTTGTCCTGTGTCACACGAATGGAATTCTGGTGTAATGGAATGCTTTGATGGTCCTTACGTACATGCATGTCATAAATCAGTAGGAAATACATTCATGTATTGAAGGGATAAACATGTAGGTACTCACACGTGTGTTGCCTGATGCTTACTGTATATAACAAAGAAATTGTTGACACTTATTGTAGACAACAACACAGGAAAATATGTTCTCTCTCTATATATATATTTGATCTGTTTACCGTTTCCCACCGCTTAACCTGGTAAATAAATAAACATGATATAAACAACCATCACCAAGTAATTCTAACATAAACAAGTTATCATGGCGTTTATAATGGACGTTATTATGGCGTTTATAATGGACGTTATTAAGGCGTTTTTTTTTTTCAACGGAATCTCTCGCATCAAAAACGTAGCCGTTGCTTCCTGTTGTTGTTGTTGTTGCTTTCCCTCCCGTTGTAGAGAGAGAGAGAGAGAGAGAGAGAGAGAGAGAGAGAGAGAGAGAGAGAGAGAGAGAGAGAGAGAGAGAGAGAGAGAGAGAGAGAGAGAGAGAGAGAGAGAGAGAGAGAGTCGTATATTCCACAGATCTTTTCAAAACCGTCACCGGCCCAGCCACCAGTGTCATTCCCAGCTCGGATTCCCATTCCCATTCCTGTCGTAGTTTGAGGTGATGGTAATGGGCTGCAAGCAACACATGTCCACCTGTCTCTCCCAGTTGAGGTAGGGGAAGTGTTGGGGGGGCAGTAGTTGAGGTAGGGGAAGTGTTGGGGGGGCAGTAGTTGAGGTAGGGGAAGTGTTGGGGGGGCAGTAGTTGAGGTAGGGGAAGTGTTGGGGGGGCAGTAGTTGAGGTAGGGGAAGTGTTGGGGGGGCAGTAGTTGAGGTAGGGGGAGTGTTGGGGGGGCAGTAGTTGAGGTAGGGGGAGTGTTGGGGGGGCAGTAGTTGAGGTAGGGGAAGTGTTGGGGGGGCAGTAGTTGAGGTAGGGGGAGTGTTGGGGGGGCAGTAGTTGAGGTAGGGGGAGTGTTGGGGGGGCAGTAGTTGAGGTAGGGGGAGTGTTGGGGGGGCAGTAGTTGAGGTAGGGGAAGTGTTGGGGGGGCAGTAGTTGAGGTAGGGGAAGTGTTGGGGGGGCAGTAGTTGAGGTAGGGGAAGTGTTGGGGGCAACGTTTCTTGATGTCTCCTTCGTCCTTGCAAACGTTTCTCGATGTCTCGTTCGTCCTTGCAAACGTTTCTCGATGGCTCATTCGTCCTTGCAAACGTTTCTCGATGTCTCGTTCGTCCTGGCAAACGTTTCTCGATGTCTCGTTCGTCCTGGCAAACGTTTCTCGATGTCCTCGTTCGTCCTGGCAAACGTTTCTCGTTTCCTCGTTCGTCCTGGCAAACGTTTCTCTCACTGTCTCTCATTGCATTTCTCTATCTCTCCATTCTGTCCAATTATTTCCCACTTCTAACAGTTTTTACCTTGTTTACACACACACACACACACACACACACACACACACACACATACACACACACACACACACGAACTGTGGAATATGTAAATCCACGAGGGTGTCGGGGGAAAAAGAAAAGATAAGATAGATAGATAGAGAGAGAGACTGTAAAATGAAGGTGGTGAAAATAATGGCATAATGCGGAAGAGAAGATTATAAGAAGAATGAGGCAGATGGGGGGAGATAAGGCAGGAGTGAGAGAAACCAGAGGGAAGGTACAGTGCTTGTAGGAGAGAACAAGTGATCCTGGGAGATTATGAGAGAAATAAGACGATTAAGGAAAAGAATATGTGGGAAGGAACGACAAAGGAGGAGAGATTAACCAAGAGGGAAGAAGAGAGAAATACGAAGAATTTAAAGGTAATGAGGAGAGGGAGAGACAAAGGAAGACAGGGAGGCATAGTAAGGTGTATATAACCCAGACACATCAACACCTTGGTGAGAGATAAGATGATAGATAATGTATGATCCACTATCATGCTGAACACACACACACACACACACACACACACACACACATATATATATATATTTTTTCTTTTTTTTTCAAACTATTCGCCATTTCCCGCGTTAGCGAGGTAGCGTTAAGAACAGAGAACTGGGTCACTGAGGGAATATCCTCACCTGGCCCCCTTCTCTGTTCCTTCTTTTGGAAAATTAAAAAAAATTGAGAGGGGAGGATTTCCAGCCCCCCGCTCCCTCCCCTTTTAGTCGCCTTCTACGACACGCAGGGAATACGTGGCAAGTATTCTTTCTCCCCTATCCCCAGGGATATATATATATGTATATATATATATATATATATATATATATATCCGACGAAAATGCTTGTGCATGCGAGTGGTTCGAGAATTCATGTGAGAGAAATCTTTCAGTGGATTGTATTGTGTTGTGACAATATAGGCGAGGCGTGGATGGATCCTACATGCAGGACGCTGTCACTGTCCTGCTGGGGAAGGACGTCTGCAGGAGGTTGCAGGTCCTACAGACCAGATCGCTGGAGATCCTTCACTCTATCATACTGATATCCTTCACAAAAATCTCCCCTCCAAATGTCCATTGATTTGTATGATTTTACATAACCTGATTCTAACAAACAAGGAATGTATATATAATGACAAAGAATTTGTATAATTACTCACGTCAGATGTTGTTATATGATTTTTGTGGTTGTTAAGAAAGCCATTGTGTTTCTTCCTCTGTGACGTCAGAAACCAGGTAATGTATTATAACAAGTTATGATCTTTTCATCTGTCTGAGTTTAGCGAAGTAAAGAAGTGAAGTAATTTATTTAATGATTAATGTAGACGCTAATGATGACAGTTTAATACATATTCACGTTAATCAACGTGAGTGTTTATTACATATTCAAGATAAACATCAGTGTTCTTCACACATCAAAGAATTTCGCTAAAGAAGAACAATGATATGGTGTTTATAGCTCTGTACTGGAGGCAGTTCCACAACGGGGAGGCTAACAGTAAACCAACAGGAACAACAGTATTTCTGGGTCATAACCTACAACAACAGACACACACCCGCTACGTAAACCCAGATCTACAAACCATATGCAAATGAGCACATTCTACCACTCCCCCTGGCTTCTCTGCTTCAATATCACGGTCCTATCACTTCCCATCCGTACAGATTACGAGGTCAAGATTCTTGTTATTGTAGTCCTCCAGCAGGCAACCTCGTCAGAGAGCATTAGGTCTTCTCATGTATAGGTCGAGGCTTCGAAACCCTCCCTCCCCCCTCCCCCCCAGAGTACACGAGGTCACCCCAGGTCAGGGTATGACCGTCAACAACCAGTTGATGATGACACGGATAACAATCGTTCAGTAATGTGTCATGTTCCAAGACCAGCTGGGGGGCGAGAGAGAGTGTGGGGTGAGGAGGGTTCACTTATGTATTCCCGTGTTCCAGACCCGTCACTACATTACCATTGGTTCATCTTGCAGTTCCTGTTATCATCTGGGTCTTGTTTACACTCCAGAAGCACATAAACAAAATCCTGTCCTCTGAACACATGTTATGAGGTCGCCATTGCACGGGTCTGAGGCGTCTGTCATGCTCGATCACATCAGCTACACGTACTATATTGATCCTGAGTATTTAGCCTCATAACAGCGAACTGAAGAATGTATTAAGGGATTAAGATAATGTATGAAGAACAGAAGAATGTATTAAGGGATTAAGATAATGTATGAAGAACAGAGAACATTTGAATATGTCGTAGTTCAGTGAATGGTCCACGTCACTAATGCCCACATAGATGGCACACACATACCTGGCCTTCGTCAGCCCTTAGATATGTACCTCCCCAGGGCTCTGTCATGGTCAGTAAAGCCAGTCTATCACGTGTTGTTCCGCGTTGCCTGTTGAGCAGAACTGGCCCTCGTTGGCCCTATGTGGTGTGGTGTGTGGCAGTGAGTGGCCACATAGCAGTATGTAGGTTATCAATCCATCGACACACATAGAGCTAACTCACCCTCTCTCTCTAACCCCCTCTCCCTTTCCAGTCCTTCCTGGAAAGCCAGGTACGTAGTCCAGTGTATTTGTACACATGGGGAATTCCAGGAAACAAACACCAGCATAACGAAAAACTGTCCATAGAGTAAACAGAAAGAGGCACCCATGTTTGTTTACATCTGTAGATCGAGTACAGCGCCATCTTGCTCATGTGAGCATCACTGTACTGGTCCTCTTTGCCTCACACTCCTCTCATAACCTCACCATCTTCCCCTCACATATTTCTCCTGGGATGAAACCACGTCATTTGGCGGATGATAAACTGCTTCTGATCAATGTAAAGTGCTCGCGAAACGAGGATGATTCACACTTGAATATGTCTGTTGATGATGCTAACATGACGAACATATTGTGATGTTACAATGACAGTCAACATTTTGCAGAGGGAGTCAGGACCAGCTGTGGTTGGACAGATGGCTCGAGGGAGTGAGGACCAGCTGTGGCTGGACAGATGGCTCGAGGGAGTGAGGACAACCTCCAGCTGTGGCTGGACAGATGGCTCGAGGGAGGGGACAAGCTGTGGCTGGACAGATGGCTCGACGGAGGGGACAAGCTGTGACTGGACAGATGGCTCGAGGGAGTAAGGACCAGCTGTGGCTGGACAGATGGCTTGTCTTATCTAACTCCAGGATGTGCAGAATCATGAAGATGGCAAGCAGTGTGAACAGACCAGACTGTAAGAACCATAATCAGGGAAATAGATGAATAAAGTCGAACTTATGTCTGACGTTTCCTCTCCAGTCAAGATATGTATCATAAACATTTTGTTTACAAAAAAAAAAACCACAACAAAAAATGAGGATTTGTATGAGAGGTTAGGGTATGATGCGGGTGGGCGGGGTTAAGCATGACCCCTGGGGTCAGGTCAGAGGTCAGGGGTCAGGGAGACTTGGAAAGTAAACATTAATATATATATATATATATATATATATATATATATATATATATATATATATATATATATATATATATATATATATATATATATATATATATATATATATATATATATATATATATATATATGAGCAATTGGGTGGTATTGCAATGTGTTCATGACTTGTGGTTATCATTTAGTCTATTCCATTTTCCAGGCGCCCGCCTCCAATACATATGCAATTTTCCAGTAGGCAAGCATTTCCAGACACACACCACATACACTGATATTCTAGTGACTCTACCTGGCCCCTGGTATCGAACCCGGGTACGTTTATGTGTGAGACATTCACACATCACCAGCACAACAACGCATCCATCAAGGAATGATTGGCACTTTCTCACTAATGGAATAGTATGGTTATAATACTATTCCATCGATGGAATGGTAAAGTTAGGATACTGTTCCACTGATGGAATAGTAAGGCAAAATTGCACTAGCTATCGTGTTAAAGAAACATTGAATATTTCTCTTTTTTTCCCATAAGGATTTTTATTTCAGTGGCAGAATTTTCATGTTCCCTTCATATTTTTTCCATTTGCTTGAAGGCTTTTGTGGAATTGTGTTACAAAAGCTTAAAGAAAGAAAGAAAGGGAGCAAGTTTTACTTTTGTTTTTCTCATTCTCTTGTTTCACTGACTCTACGTCAAATGATAAGTCAGTTTTTACTTTAAGATTTTCTCTTTCCTCTTCGTTTTTGTTCTCTTTACTGAGTACGTTAAATCGTATCGGTCAACATCGCCTTACTAAAGGATTGCACACTATAAGGTCAGGTCATGTCAGGAGAGGTCATAGTATAAGGGTCAAGTTAAATGAGGAGAGGTCGCATATAAAGGTCACATCAACTCAGGAAAGGTCATATAGCATTAAGGTCATATCATCTAAGCATAGGTCAGGTCAACTCACCAAGGATCACAAGAGAAAGGTCACTTTAACAAACATATAGGTTAAGTCATCAAAGGTCAAGTCTACTTACTATAGGTCAAGTCTGGTCACAGACATTGAACTTGTATATGATGATATAGGATATATTAACTGTACACTATATTGCCTTCCAACATACATATCAACTCTACCTTGCCTTCCAACGTACATATTAACACTACACTGCATTACCTTCCAACCTACATATTAACACTACACTACATTACCTTCCAACCTACATATTAACACCACACTACATTACCTTCCAACCTACATATTAACTCTACATTACCTTCCAACCTATATATTAACTCTACATTACCTTCCAACCTACATATTAACTCTACATTACCTTCCAGCCTACATATTAACTCTACATTACCTTCCAACCTACATATTAACTCTACATTACCTTCCAACCTACATATTAACTCTACATTACCTTCCAACCTACATATTAACACCACACTACATTACCTTCCAACCTACATATTAACTCTACATTACCTTCCAACCTACATATTAACTCTACACCAGAACCTAAATATACATTATTCTGAGCCACACACAGCTAGTCTGAAAGTCCGTCTTAGAATTCATGTCTGAAGAGATTTTACCGAATTTCTTATATTTTATGGAAATCTTGAAGGCGTGAGAGAGTGAGTGAGG